>NW_027368761.1:0-47463 GCF_046119375.1 Phyllobates terribilis | reverse complement strand
GCAAAAATCAATGAATATTGTAAATGCACAAACAGTAATTTCTCCGCATTGCAAGGTGCAATTCTGAAATTTTTTGCTTTTTCCTGCTCCTCTTAGCATGATAAAGAAGATTCAAAGAGAGTGAGATGCCAGCTCCTTTCATTCAGTCAGTAGCTTCAAACATTTCTGGTATATGAATAACATGATGTTTTTCAATGGCAAAAATCAATGAATATTGTAAATGCACAAACAGTAATTTCTCCGCATTGCAAGGTGCAAGTCTGAAATTTTTTGCTTTTTCCTGCTCCTCTTAGCATGATAAAGAAGATTCAAAGAGAGTGAGATGCCAGTTACTTTCATTCAGTCAGTAGCTTCAATCATTTCTGGACGTTTTTCAATGGAAAAAATCAATGAATATTGTAAATGCACAAACAGTAATTTCTCCACATTGCAAGGTGCAATTCTGAAATTTTTTGCTTTTTCCTGCTCCTCTTAGCATGATAAAGAAGATTCAAAGAGAGTGAGATGCCAGCTCCTTTCATTCAGTCAGTAGCTTCAAACATTTCTGGTATATGAATAACATGATGTTTTTCAATGGCAAAAATCAATGAATATTGTAAATGCACAAACAGTAATTTCTCCGCATTGCAAGGTGCAATTCTGAAATTTTTTGCTTTTTCCTGCTCCTCTTAGCATGATAAAGAAGATTCAAAGAGAGTGAGATGCCAGCTCCTTTCATTCAGTCAGTAGCTTCAAACATTTCTGGTATATGAATAACATGATGTTTTTCAATGGCAAAAATCAATGAATATTGTAAATGCACAAACAGTAATTTCTCCGCATTGCAAGGTGCAATTCTGAAATTTTTTGCTTTTTCCTGCTCCTCTTAGCATGATAAAGAAGATTCAAAGAGAGTGAGATGCCAGCTCCTTTCATTCAGTCAGTAGCTTCAATCATTTCTGGATGTTTTTCAATGGCAAAAATCAATGAATATTGTAAATGCACAAACAGTAATTTCTCCGCATTGCAAGGTGCAATTCTGAAATTTTTTGCTTTTTCCTGCTCCTCTTAGCATGATAAAGAAGATTCAAAGAGAGTGAGATGTCAGCTCCTTTCATTCAGTCAGTAGCTTCAAACATTTCTGGTATATGAATAACATGATGTTTTTCAATGGCAAAAATCAATGAATATTGTAAATGCACAAACAGTAATTTCTCCGCATTGCAAGGTGCAATTCTGAAATTTTTTGCTTTTTCCTGCTCCTCTTAGCATGATAAAGAAGATTCAAAGAGAGTGAGATGCCAGCTCCTTTCATTCAGTCAGTAGCTTCAATCATTTCTGGACGTTTTTCAATGGCAAAAATCATTGAATATTATAAATGCACAAACAGTAATTTCTCCGCATTGCAAGGTGCAATTCTGAAATTTTTTACTTTTTCCTGCTCCTCTTAGCATGATAAAGAAGATTCAAAGAGAGTGAGATGCCAGCTCCTTTCATTCAGTCAGTAGCTTCAATCATTTCTGGTATATGAATAACATGATGTTTTTCAATGGCAAAAATCAATGAATATTGTAAATGCACAAACAGTAATTTCTCCGCATTGCAAGGTGCAATTCTGAAATTTTTTGCTTTTTCCTGCTCCTCTTAGCATGATAAAGAAGATTCAAAGAGAGTGAGATGCCAGCTCCTTTCATTCAGTCAGTAGCTTCAATCATTTCTGGACGTTTTTCAATGGCAAAAATCAATGAATATTGTAAATGCACAAACTGTAATTTCTCCGCATTGCAAGGTGCAATTCTGAAATTTTTTGCTTTTTCCTGCTCCTCTTAGCATGATAAACAAGATTCAAAGAGAGTGAGATGCCAGTTCCTTTCATTCAGTCAGTAGCTTCAATCATTTCTGGATGTTTTTCAATGGCAAAAATCAATGAATATTGTAAATGCACAAACAGTAATTTCTCCGCATTGCAAGGTGCAATTCTGAAATTTTTTGCTTTTTCCTGCTCCTCTTAGCATGATAAAGAAGATTCAAAGAGAGTGAGATGCCAGCTCCTTTCATTCAGTCAGTAGCTTCAATCATTTCTGGATGTTTTTCAATGGCAAAAATCAATGAATATTGTAAATTCACAAACAGTAATTTCTCCGCATTGCAAGGTGCAATTCTGAAATTTTTTGCTTTTTCCTGCTCCTCTTAGCATGATAAAGAAGATTCAAAGAGAGTGAGATGCCAGCTCCTTTCATTCAGTCAGTAGCTTCAAACATTTCTTTTATATGAATAACATGATGTTTTTCAATGGCAAAAATCAATGAATATTGTAAATGCACAAACAGTAATTTCTCCGCATTGCAAGGTGCAATTCTGAAATTTTTTGCTTTTTCCTGCTCCTCTTAGCATGATAAAGAAGATTCAAAGAGAGTGAGATGCCAGCTCCTTTCATTCAGTCAGTAGCTTCAATCATTTCTGGACGTTTTTCAATGGCAAAAATCAATGAATATTGTAAATGCACAAACAGTAATTTCTCCGCATTGCAAGGTGCAATTCTGAAATTTTTTACTTTTTCCTGCTCCTCTTAGCATGATAAAGAAGATTCAAAGAGAGTGAGATGCCAGCTCCTTTCATTCAGTCAGTAGCTTCAATCATTTCTGGTATATGAATAACATGATGTTTTTCAATCGCAAAAATCAATGAATATTGTAAATGCACAAACAGTAATTTCTCCGCATTGCAAGGTGCAATTCTGAAATTTTTTGCTTTTTCCTGCTCCGCTTAGCATGATAAAGAAGATTCAAAGAGAGTGAGATGCCAGCTCCTTTCATTCAGTCAGTAGCTTCAATCATTTCTGGATGTTTTTCAATGGCAAAAATCAATGAATATTGGAAATGCACAAACAGTAATTTCTCCGCATTGCAAGGTGCAATTCTGAAATTTTTTGCTTTTTCCTGCTCCTCTTAGCATGATAAAGAAGATTCAAAGAGAGTGAGATGCCAGCTCCTTTCCTTCAGTCAGTAGCTTCAATCATTTCTGGTATATGAATAACATGATGTTTTTCAATGGCAAAAATCAATGAATTTTGTAAATGCACAAACAGTAATTTCTCCGCATTGCAAAGCGCAATTCTGAATTTTTTTGCTTTTTCCTGCTCCTCTTAGCATGATAAAGAAGATTCAAAGAGAGTGAGATGCCAGCTCCTTTCGTTCAGTCAGTAGCTTCAATCATTTCTGGACATTTTTCAATGGTAAAAATCAATGAATATTGTAAATGCACAAACAGTAATTTCTCCGCATGGCAAGGTGCAATTCTGAAATTTTTTGCTTTTTCCTGCTCCTCTTAGCATGATAAAGAAGATTCAAAGAGAGTGAAATGCCAGCTCCTTTCATTCAGTCAGTAGCTTCAATCATTTCTGGACGTTTTTCAATGGCAAAAATCAATGAATATTGTAAATGCACAAACAGTAATTTCTCCGCATTGCAAGGTGCAATTCTGAAATTTTTTGCTTTTTCCTGCTCCTCTTAGCATGATAAAGAAGATTCAAAGAGAGTGAGATGCCAGCTCCTTTCATTCAGTCAGTAGCTTCAATCATTTCTGGACGTTTTTCAATGGCAAAAATCAATGAATATTGTAAATGCACAAACAGTAATTTCTCCGCATTGCAAGGTGCAATTCTGAAATTTTTTGCTTTTTCCTGCTCCTCTTAGCATGATAAAGAAGATTCAAAGAGAGTGAGATGCCAGCTCCTTTCATTCAGTCAGTAGCTTCAAACATTTCTGGTATATGAATAACATGATGTTTTTCAATGGCAAAAATCAATGAATATTGTAAATGCACAAACAGTAATTTCTCCGCATTGCAAGGTGCAAGTCTGAAATTTTTTGCTTTTTCCTGCTCCTCTTAGCATGATAAAGAAGATTCAAAGAGAGTGAGATGCCAGTTACTTTCATTCAGTCAGTAGCTTCAATCATTTCTGGACGTTTTTCAATGGAAAAAATCAATGAATATTGTAAATGCACAAACAGTAATTTCTCCACATTGCAAGGTGCAATTCTGAAATTTTTTGCTTTTTCCTGCTCCTCTTAGCATGATAAAGAAGATTCAAAGAGAGTGAGATGCCAGCTCCTTTCATTCAGTCAGTAGCTTCAAACATTTCTGGTATATGAATAACATGATGTTTTTCAATGGCAAAAATCAATGAATATTGTAAATGCACAAACAGTAATTTCTCCGCATTGCAAGGTGCAATTCTGAAATTTTTTGCTTTTTCCTGCTCCTCTTAGCATGATAAAGAAGATTCAAAGAGAGTGAGATGCCAGCTCCTTTCATTCAGTCAGTAGCTTCAAACATTTCTGGTATATGAATAACATGATGTTTTTCAATGGCAAAAATCAATGAATATTGTAAATGCACAAACAGTAATTTCTCCGCATTGCAAGGTGCAATTCTGAAATTTTTTGCTTTTTCCTGCTCCTCTTAGCATGATAAAGAAGATTCAAAGAGAGTGAGATGCCAGCTCCTTTCATTCAGTCAGTAGCTTCAATCATTTCTGGATGTTTTTCAATGGCAAAAATCAATGAATATTGTAAATGCACAAACAGTAATTTCTCCGCATTGCAAGGTGCAATTCTGAAATTTTTTGCTTTTTCCTGCTCCTCTTAGCATGATAAAGAAGATTCAAAGAGAGTGAGATGTCAGCTCCTTTCATTCAGTCAGTAGCTTCAAACATTTCTGGTATATGAATAACATGATGTTTTTCAATGGCAAAAATCAATGAATATTGTAAATGCACAAACAGTAATTTCTCCGCATTGCAAGGTGCAATTCTGAAATTTTTTGCTTTTTCCTGCTCCTCTTAGCATGATAAAGAAGATTCAAAGAGAGTGAGATGCCAGCTCCTTTCATTCAGTCAGTAGCTTCAATCATTTCTGGACGTTTTTCAATGGCAAAAATCATTGAATATTATAAATGCACAAACAGTAATTTCTCCGCATTGCAAGGTGCAATTCTGAAATTTTTTACTTTTTCCTGCTCCTCTTAGCATGATAAAGAAGATTCAAAGAGAGTGAGATGCCAGCTCCTTTCATTCAGTCAGTAGCTTCAATCATTTCTGGTATATGAATAACATGATGTTTTTCAATGGCAAAAATCAATGAATATTGTAAATGCACAAACAGTAATTTCTCCGCATTGCAAGGTGCAATTCTGAAATTTTTTGCTTTTTCCTGCTCCTCTTAGCATGATAAAGAAGATTCAAAGAGAGTGAGATGCCAGCTCCTTTCATTCAGTCAGTAGCTTCAATCATTTCTGGACGTTTTTCAATGGCAAAAATCAATGAATATTGTAAATGCACAAACTGTAATTTCTCCGCATTGCAAGGTGCAATTCTGAAATTTTTTGCTTTTTCCTGCTCCTCTTAGCATGATAAACAAGATTCAAAGAGAGTGAGATGCCAGTTCCTTTCATTCAGTCAGTAGCTTCAATCATTTCTGGATGTTTTTCAATGGCAAAAATCAATGAATATTGTAAATGCACAAACAGTAATTTCTCCGCATTGCAAGGTGCAATTCTGAAATTTTTTGCTTTTTCCTGCTCCTCTTAGCATGATAAAGAAGATTCAAAGAGAGTGAGATGCCAGCTCCTTTCATTCAGTCAGTAGCTTCAATCATTTCTGGATGTTTTTCAATGGCAAAAATCAATGAATATTGTAAATTCACAAACAGTAATTTCTCCGCATTGCAAGGTGCAATTCTGAAATTTTTTGCTTTTTCCTGCTCCTCTTAGCATGATAAAGAAGATTCAAAGAGAGTGAGATGCCAGCTCCTTTCATTCAGTCAGTAGCTTCAAACATTTCTTTTATATGAATAACATGATGTTTTTCAATGGCAAAAATCAATGAATATTGTAAATGCACAAACAGTAATTTCTCCGCATTGCAAGGTGCAATTCTGAAATTTTTTGCTTTTTCCTGCTCCTCTTAGCATGATAAAGAAGATTCAAAGAGAGTGAGATGCCAGCTCCTTTCATTCAGTCAGTAGCTTCAATCATTTCTGGACGTTTTTCAATGGCAAAAATCAATGAATATTGTAAATGCACAAACAGTAATTTCTCCGCATTGCAAGGTGCAATTCTGAAATTTTTTACTTTTTCCTGCTCCTCTTAGCATGATAAAGAAGATTCAAAGAGAGTGAGATGCCAGCTCCTTTCATTCAGTCAGTAGCTTCAATCATTTCTGGTATATGAATAACATGATGTTTTTCAATCGCAAAAATCAATGAATATTGTAAATGCACAAACAGTAATTTCTCCGCATTGCAAGGTGCAATTCTGAAATTTTTTGCTTTTTCCTGCTCCGCTTAGCATGATAAAGAAGATTCAAAGAGAGTGAGATGCCAGCTCCTTTCATTCAGTCAGTAGCTTCAATCATTTCTGGATGTTTTTCAATGGCAAAAATCAATGAATATTGGAAATGCACAAACAGTAATTTCTCCGCATTGCAAGGTGCAATTCTGAAATTTTTTGCTTTTTCCTGCTCCTCTTAGCATGATAAAGAAGATTCAAAGAGAGTGAGATGCCAGCTCCTTTCCTTCAGTCAGTAGCTTCAATCATTTCTGGTATATGAATAACATGATGTTTTTCAATGGCAAAAATCAATGAATTTTGTAAATGCACAAACAGTAATTTCTCCGCATTGCAAAGCGCAATTCTGAATTTTTTTGCTTTTTCCTGCTCCTCTTAGCATGATAAAGAAGATTCAAAGAGAGTGAGATGCCAGCTCCTTTCGTTCAGTCAGTAGCTTCAATCATTTCTGGACATTTTTCAATGGTAAAAATCAATGAATATTGTAAATGCACAAACAGTAATTTCTCCGCATGGCAAGGTGCAATTCTGAAATTTTTTGCTTTTTCCTGCTCCTCTTAGCATGATAAAGAAGATTCAAAGAGAGTGAAATGCCAGCTCCTTTCATTCAGTCAGTAGCTTCAATCATTTCTGGACGTTTTTCAATGGCAAAAATCAATGAATATTGTAAATGCACAAACAGTAATTTCTCCGCATTGCAAGGTGCAATTCTGAAATTTTTTGCTTTTTCCTGCTCCTCTTAGCATGATAAAGAAGATTCAAAGAGAGTGAGATGCCAGCTCCTTTCATTCAGTCAGTAGCTTCAATCATTTCTGGACGTTTTTCAATGGCAAAAATCAATGAATATTGTAAATGCACAAACAGTAATTTCTCCGCATTGCAAGGTGCAATTCTGAAATTTTTTGCTTTTTCCTGCTCCTCTTAGCATGATAAAGAAGATTCAAAGAGAGTGAGATGCCAGCTCCTTTCCTTCAGTCAGTAGCGTCAATCATTTCTGGCATATGAATAACATGATGTTTTTCAATGGCAAAAATCAATGAATTTTGTAAATGCACAAACAGTAATTTCTCCGCATTGCAAGGCGCAATTCTGAAATTTTTTGCTTTTTCCTGCTCCTCTTAGCATGATAAAGAAGATTCAAAGAGAGTGAGATGCCAGCTCCTTTCATTCAGTCAGTAGCTTCAATCATTTCTGGACATTTTTCAATGGCAAAAATCAATGAATATTGTAAATGCACAAACAGTAATTTCTCCGCATTGCAAGGTGCAATTCTGAAATTTTTTGCTTTTTCCTGCTCCTCTTAGCATGATAAAGAAGATTCAAAGAGAGTGAGATGACAGCTCCTTTCATTCAGTCAGTAGCTTCAATCATTTCTGGACGTTTTTCAATGGCAAAAATCAATGAATATTGTAAATGCACAAACAGTAATTTCTCCGCATTGCAAGGTGCAATTCTGAAATTTTTCCTTTTTCCTGCTCCTCTTAGCATGATAAAGAAGATTCAAAGAGAGTGAGGTGCCAGCTCCTTTCATTCAGTCAGGAGCTTCAAACATTTCTGGTATATGAATAACATGTTTTTCAATGGCAAAAATCAATGAATATTGTAAATGCACAAACAGTAATTTCTCCGCATTGCAAGGTGCAATTCTGAAATTTTTTGCTTTTTCCTGCTCCTCTTAGCATGATAAAGAAGATTCAAAGAGAGTGAGATGCCAGCTCCTTTCATTCAGTCAGTAGCTTCAAACATTTCTGGACGTTTTTCAATGGCAAAAATCAATGAATATTGTAAATGCACAAACAGTAATTTCTCCGCATTGCAAGGTGCAATTCTGAAATTTTTTGTTTTTTCCTGCTCCTCTTAGCATGATAAAGAAGATTCAAAGAGAGTGAGATGCCAGCTCCTTTCATTCAGTCAGTAGCTTCAATCATTTCTGGACGTTTTTCAATGGCAAAAATCAATGAATATTGTAAATGCACAAACAGTAATTTCTCCGCATTGCAAGGTGCAATTCTGAAATTTTTTGCTTTTTCCTGCTCCTCTTAGCATGATAAACAAGATTCAAAGAGAGTGAGATGTCAGCTCCTTTCATTCAGTCAGTAGCTTCAATCATTTCTGGATGTTTTTCAATGGCAAAAATCATTGAATATTGTAAATGCACAAACAGTAATTTCTCCGCATTGCAAGGTGCAATTCTAAAATTTTTTACTTTTTCCTGCTCCTCTTAGCATGATAAAGAAGATTCAAAGAGAGTGAGATGCCAGCTCCTTTCATTCACTCAGTAGCTTCAATCATTTCTGGTATATGAATAACATGATGTTTTTCAATCGCAAAAATCAATGAATATTGTAAATGCACAAACAGTAATTTCTCCGCATTGCAAGGTGCAATTCTGAAATTTTTTGCTTTTTCCTGCTCCTCTTAGCATGATAAAGAAGATTCAAAGAGAGTGAGATGCCAGCTCCTTTCATTCAGTCAGTAGCTTCAATCATTTCTGGATGTTTTTCAATGGCAAAAATCAATGAATATTGTAAATGCACAAACAGTAATTTCTCCGCATTGCAAGGTGCAATTCTGAAATTTTTTGCTTTTTCCTGCTCCTCTTAGCATGATAAAGAAGATTCAAAGAGAGTGAGATGCCAGCTCCTTTCCTTCAGTCAGTAGCTTCAATCATTTCTGGTATATGAATAACATGATGTTTTTCAATGGCAAAAATCAATGAATTTTGTAAATGCACAAACATTAATTTCTCCGCATTGCAAGGCGCAATTCTGAAATTTTTTGCTTTTTCCTGCTCCTCTTAGCATGATAAAGAAGATTCAAAGAGAGTGAGATGCCAGCTCCTTTCATTCAGTCAGTAGCTTCAATCATTTCTGGACATTTTTCAATGGCAAAAATCAATGAATATTGTAAATGCACAAACAGTAATTTCTCCGCATTGCAAGGTGCAATTCTGAAATTTTTTGCTTTTTCCTGCTCCTCTTAGCATGATAAAGAAGATTCAAAGAGAGTGAGATGCCAGCTCCTTTCATTCAGTCAGTAGCTTCAATCATTTCTGGACGTTTTTCAATGGCAAAAATCAATGAATATTGTAAATGCACAAACAGTAATTTCTCCGCATTGCAAGGTGCAATTCTGAAATTTTTTGCTTTTTCCTGCTCCTCTTAGCATGATAAAGAATATTCAAAGAGAGTGAGATGCCAGCTCCTTTCATTCAGTCAGTACCTTCAATCATTTCTGGACGTTTTTCAATGGCAAAAATCAATGAATATTGTAAATGCACAAACAGTAATTTCTCCGCATTGCAAGGTGCAATTCTGAAATTTTTTGCTTTTTCCTGCTCCTCTTAGCATGATAAAGAAGATTCAAAGAGAGTGAGATGCCAGCTCCTTTCATTCAGTCAGTAGCTTCAATCATTTCTGGACGTTTTTCAATGGCAAAAATCAATGAATATTGTAAATGCACAAACAGTAATTTCTCCGCATTGCAAGGTGCAATTCTGAAATTTTTTGCTTTTTCCTGCTCCTCTTAGCATGATAAAGAAGATTCAAAGAGAGTGAGATGCCAGCTCCTTTCATTCAGTCAGTAGCTTCAAACATTTCTGGTATATGAATAACATGATGTTTTTCAATGGCAAAAATCAATGAATATTGTAAATGCACAAACTAATTTCTCCGCATTGCAAGGTGCAAGTCTGAAATTTTTTGCTTTTTCCTGCTCCTCTTAGCATGATAAAGAAGATTCAAAGACAGTGAGATGCCAGCTACTTTCATTCAGTCAGTAGCTTCAATCATTTCTGGACGTTTTTCAATGGTAAAAATCAATGAATATTGTAAATGCACAAACAGTAATTTCTCCACATTGCAAGGTGCAATTCTGAAATTTTTTGCTTTTTCCTGCTCCTCTTAGCATGATAAAGAAGATTCAAAGAGAGTGAGATGCCAGCTCCTTTCATTCAGTCAGTAGCTTCAAACATTTCTGGTATATGAATAACATGATGTTTTTCAATGGCAAAAATCAATGAATATTGTAAATGCACAAACAGTAATTTCTCCGCATTGCAAGGTGCAATTCTGAAATTTTTTGCTTTTTCCTGCTCCTCTTAGCATGATAAAGAAGATTCAAAGAGAGTGACATGCCAGCTCCTTTCATTCAGTCAGTAGCTTCAATCATTTCTGGATGTTTTTCAATGGCAAAAATCAATGAATATTGTAAATGCACAAACTGTAATTTCTCCGCATTGCAAGGTGCAATTCTGAAATTTTTTGCTTTTTCCTGCTCCTCTTAGTATGATAAAGAAGATTCAAAGAGAGTGAGATGCCAGCTCCTTTCATTCAGTCAGTAGCTTCAATCATTTCTGGACGTTTTTCAGTGGCAAAAATCAATGAATATTGTAAATGCACAAACAGTAATTTCTCCGCATTGCAAGGTGCAATTCTGAAATTTTTTGCTTTTTCCCGCTCCTCTTAGCATGATAAAGAAGATACAAAGAGAGTGATGTGCCAGCTCCTTTCATTCAGTCAGTAGCTTCAAACATTTCTGGTATATGAATAACATGTTTTTCAATGGCAAAAATCAATGAATATTGTAAATGCACAAACAGTAATTTCTCCGCATTGCAAGGTGCAATTCTGAAATTTTTTGATTTTTCCTGCTCCTCTTAGCATACTAAAGAAGATTCAAAGAGAGTGAGATGCAAGCTCCTTTCATTCAGTCAGTAGCTTCAATCATTTCTGGACGTTTTTCAATGGCAAAAATCAATGAATATTGTAAATGCACAAACAGTAATTTCTCCGCATTGCAAGGTGCAATTCTGAAATTTTTTGCTTTTTCCTGCTCCTCTTAGCATGATAAAGAAGATTCAAAGAGAGTGAGATGCCAGCTCCTTTCATTCAGTCAGTAGCTTCAAACATTTCTGGTATATGAATAACATGATGTTTTTCAATGGCAAAAATCAATGAATATTGTAAATGCACAAACAGTAATTTCTCCGCATTGCAAGGTGCAAGTCTGAAATTTTTTGCTTTTTCCTGCTCCTCTTAGCATGATAAAGAAGATTCAAAGAGAGTGAGATGCCAGTTACTTTCATTCAGTCAGTAGCTTCAATCATTTCTGGACGTTTTTCAATGGTAAAAATCAATGAATATTGTAAATGCACAAACAGTAATTTCTCCACATTGCAAGGTGCAATTCTGAAATTTTTTGCTTTTTCCTGCTCCTCTTAGCATGATAAAGAAGATTCAAAGAGAGTGAGATGCCAGCTCCTTTCATTCAGTCAGTAGCTTCAAACATTTCTGGTATATGAATAACATGATGTTTTTCAATGGCAAAAATCAATGAATATTGTAAATGCACAAACAGTAATTTCTCCGCATTGCAAGGTGCAATTCTGAAATTTTTTGCTTTTTCCTGCTCCTCTTAGCATGATAAAGAAGATTCAAAGAGAGTGAGATGCCAGCTCCTTTCATTCAGTCAGTAGCTTCAAACATTTCTGGTATATGAATAACATGATGTTTTTCAATGGCAAAAATCAATGAATATTGTAAATGCACAAACAGTAATTTCTCCGCATTGCAAGGTGCAATTCTGAAATTTTTTGCTTTTTCCTGCTCCTCTTAGCATGATAAAGAAGATTCAAAGAGAGTGAGATGCCAGCTCCTTTCATTCAGTCAGTAGCTTCAATCATTTCTGGATGTTTTTCAATGGCAAAAATCAATGAATATTGTAAATGCACAAACAGTAATTTCTCCGCATTGCAAGGTGCAATTCTGAAATTTTTTGCTTTTTCCTGCTCCTCTTAGCATGATAAAGAAGATTCAAAGAGAGTGAGATGTCAGCTCCTTTCATTCAGTCAGTAGCTTCAAACATTTCTGGTATATGAATAACATGATGTTTTTCAATGGCAAAAATCAATGAATATTGTAAATGCACAAACAGTAATTTCTCCGCATTGCAAGGTGCAATTCTGAAATTTTTTGCTTTTTCCTGCTCCTCTTAGCATGATAAAGAAGATTCAAAGAGAGTGAGATGCCAGCTCCTTTCATTCAGTCAGTAGCTTCAATCATTTCTGGATGTTTTTCAATGGCAAAAATCAATGAATATTGTAAATGCACAAACAGTAATTTCTCCGCATTGCAAGGTGCAATTCTGAAATTTTTTGCTTTTTCCTGCTCCTCTTAGCATGATAAAGAAGATTCAAAGAGAGTGAGATGCCAGCTCCTTTCATTCAGTCAGTAGCTTCAATCATTTCTGGACGTTTTTCAATGGCAAAAATCAATGAATATTGTAAATGCACAAACAGTAATTTCTCCGCATTGCAAGGTGCAATTCTGAAATTTTTTGCTTTTTCCTGCTCCTCTTAGCATGATAAACAAGATTCAAAGAGAGTGAGATGCCAGTTCCTTTCATTCAGTCAGTAGCTTCAATCATTTCTGGATGTTTTTCAATGGCAAAAATCAATGAATATTGTAAATGCACAAACAGTAATTTCTCCGCATTGCAAGGTGCAATTCTGAAATTTTTTGCTTTTTCCTGCTCCTCTTAGCATGATAAAGAAGATTCAAAGAGAGTGAGATGCCAGCTCCTTTCATTCAGTCAGTAGCTTCAATCATTTCTGGACGTTTTTCAATGGCAAAAATCAATGAATATTGTAAATTCACAAACAGTAATTTCTCCGCATTGCAAGGTGCAATTCTGAAATTTTTTGCTTTTTCCTGCTCCTCTTAGCATGATAAAGAAGATTCAAAGAGAGTGAGATGCCAGCTCCTTTCATTCAGTCAGTAGCTTCAAACATTTCTGGTATATGAATAACATGATGTTTTTCAATGGCAAAAATCAATGAATATTGTAAATGCACAAACAGTAATTTCTCCGCATTGCAAGGTGCAATTCTGAAATTTTTTGCTTTTTCCTGCTCCTCTTAGCATGATAAAGAAGATTCAAAGAGAGTGAGATGCCAGCTCCTTTCGTTCAGTCAGTAGCTTCAATCATTTCTGGACGTTTTTCAATGGCAAAAATCATTGAATATTATAAATGCACAAACAGTAATTTCTCCGCATTGCAAGGTGCAATTCTGAAATTTTTTACTTTTTCCTGCTCCTCTTAGCATGATAAAGAAGATTCAAAGAGAGTGAGATGCCAGCTCCTTTCATTCAGTCAGTAGCTTCAATCATTTCTGGTATATGAATAACATGATGTTTTTCAATGGCAAAAATCAATGAATATTGTAAATGCACAAACAGTAATTTCTCCGCATTGCAAGGTGCAATTCTGAAATTTTTTGCTTTTTCCTGCTCCTCTTAGCATGATAAAGAAGATTCAAAGAGAGTGAGATGCCAGCTCCTTTCATTCAGTCAGTAGCTTCAATCATTTCTGGACGTTTTTCAATGGCAAAAATCAATGAATATTGTAAATGCACAAACAGTAATTTCTCCGCATTGCAAGGTGCAATTCTGAAATTTTTTGCTTTTTCCTGCTCCTCTTAGCATGATAAAGAAGATTCAAAGAGAGTGAGATGCCAGCTCCTTTCATTCAGTCAGTAGCTTCAATCATTTCTGGACGTTTTTCAATGGCAAAAATCAATGAATATTGTAAATGCACAAACAGTAATTTCTCCGCATTGCAAGGTGCAATTCTGAAATTTTTTACTTTTTCCTGCTCCTCTTAGCATGATAAAGAAGATTCAAAGAGAGTGAGATGCCAGCTCCTTTCATTCAGTCAGTAGCTTCAATCATTTCTGGTATATGAATAACATGATGTTTTTCAATCGCAAAAATCAATGAATATTGTAAATGCACAAACAGTAATTTCTCCGCATTGCAAGGTGCAATTCTGAAATTTTTTGCTTTTTCCTGCTCCGCTTAGCATGATAAAGAAGATTCAAAGAGAGTGAGATGCCAGCTCCTTTCATTCAGTCAGTAGCTTCAATCATTTCTGGATGTTTTTCAATGGCAAAAATCAATGAATATTGGAAATGCACAAACAGTAATTTCTCCGCATTGCAAGGTGCAATTCTGAATTTTTTTGCTTTTTCCTGCTCCTCTTAGCATGATAAAGAAGATTCAAAGAGAGTGAGATGCCAGCTCCTTTCATTCAGTCAGTAGCTTCAATCATTTCTGGACGTTTTTCAATGGCAAAAATCAATGAATATTGTAAATGCACAAACAGTAATTTCTCCGCATTGCAAGGTGCAATTCTGAAATTTTTTGCTTTTTCCTGCTCCTCTTAGCATGATAAAGAAGATTCAAAGAGAGTGAGATGCCAGCTCCTTTCATTCAGTCAGTAGCTTCAATCATTTCTGGACGTTTTTCAATGGCAAAAATCAATGAATATTGTAAATGCACAAACAGTAATTTCTCCGCATTGCAAGGTGCAATTCTGAAATTTTTTACTTTTTCCTGCTCCTCTTAGCATGATAAAGAAGATTCAAAGAGAGTGAGATGCCAGCTCCTTTCATTCAGTCAGTAGCTTCAATCATTTCTGGTATATGAATAACATGATGTTTTTCAATCGCAAAAATCAATGAATATTGTAAATGCACAAACAGTAATTTCTCCGCATTGCAAGGTGCAATTCTGAAATTTTTTGCTTTTTCCTGCTCCGCTTAGCATGATAAAGAAGATTCAAAGAGAGTGAGATGCCAGCTCCTTTCATTCAGTCAGTAGCTTCAATCATTTCTGGATGTTTTTCAATGGCAAAAATCAATGAATATTGGAAATGCACAAACAGTAATTTCTCCGCATTGCAAGGTGCAATTCTGAATTTTTTTGCTTTTTCCTGCTCCTCTTAGCATGATAAAGAAGATTCAAAGAGAGTGAGATGCCAGCTCCTTTCCTTCAGTCAGTAGCTTCAATCATTTCTGGTATATGAATAACATGATGTTTTTCAATGGCAAAAATCAATGAATTTTGTAAATGCACAAACAGTAATTTCTCCGCATTGCAAAGCGCAATTCTGAATTTTTTTGCTTTTTCCTGCTCCTCTTAGCATGATAAAGAAGATTCAAAGAGAGTGAGATGCCAGCTCCTTTCGTTCAGTCAGTAGCTTCAATCATTTCTGGACATTTTTCAATGGAAAAAATCAATGAATATTGTAAATGCACAAACAGTAATTTCTCCGCATGGCAAGGTGCAATTCTGAAATTTTTTGCTTTTTCCTGCTCCTCTTAGCATGATAAAGAAGATTCAAAGAGAGTGAAATGCCAGCTCCTTTCATTCAGTCAGTAGCTTCAATCATTTCTGGACGTTTTTCAATGGCAAAAATCAATGAATATTGTAAATGCACAAACAGTAATTTCTCCGCATTGCAAGGTGCAATTCTGAAATTTTTTGCTTTTTCCTGCTCCTCTTAGCATGATAAAGAAGATTCAAAGAGAGTGAGATGCCAGCTCCTTTCATTCAGTCAGTAGCTTCAATCATTTCTGGACGTTTTTCAATGGCAAAAATCAATGAATATTGTAAATGCACAAACAGTAATTTCTCCGCATTGCAAGGTGCAATTCTGAAATTTTTTGCTTTTTCCTGCTCCTCTTAGCATGATAAAGAAGATTCAAAGAGAGTGAGATGCCAGCTCCTTTCCTTCAGTCAGTAGCGTCAATCATTTCTGGCATATGAATAACATGATGTTTTTCAATGGCAAAAATCAATGAATTTTGTAAATGCACAAACAGTAATTTCTCCGCATTGCAAGGCGCAATTCTGAAATTTTTTGCTTTTTCCTGCTCCTCTTAGCATGATAAAGAAGATTCAAAGAGAGTGAGATGCCAGCTCCTTTCATTCAGTCAGTAGCTTCAATCATTTCTGGACATTTTTCAATGGCAAAAATCAATGAATATTGTAAATGCACAAACAGTAATTTCTCCGCATTGCAAGGTGCAATTCTGAAATTTTTTGCTTTTTCCTGCTCCTCTTAGCATGATAAAGAAGATTCAAAGAGAGTGAGATGCCAGCTCCTTTCATTCAGTCAGTAGCTTCAATCATTTCTGGACGTTTTTCAATGGCAAAAATCAATGAATATTGTAAATGCACAAACAGTAATTTCTCCGCATTGCAAGGTGCAATTCTGAAATTTTTTGCTTTTTCCTGCTCCTCTTAGCATGATAAAGAAGATTCAAAGAGAGTGAGATGCCAGCTCCTTTCATTCAGTCAGTAGCTTCAAACATTTCTGGTATATGAATAACATGATGTTTTTCAATGGCAAAAATCAATGAATATTGTAAATGCACAAACAGTAATTTCTCCGCATTGCAAGGTGCAAGTCTGAAATTTTTTGCTTTTTCCTGCTCCTCTTAGCATGATAAAGAAGATTCAAAGACAGTGAGATGCCAGCTACTTTCATTCAGTCAGTAGCTTCAATCATTTCTGGACGTTTTTCAATGGTAAAAATCAATGAATATTGTAAATGCACAAACAGTAATTTCTCCACATTGCAAGGTGCAATTCTGAAATTTTTTGCTTTTTCCTGCTCCTCTTAGCATGATAAAGAAGATTCAAAGAGAGTGAGATGCCAGCTCCTTTCATTCAGTCAGTAGCTTCAAACATTTCTGGTATATGAATAACATGATGTTTTTCAATGGCAAAAATCAATGAATATTGTAAATGCACAAACAGTAATTTCTCCGCATTGCAAGGTGCAATTCTGAAATTTTTTGCTTTTTCCTGCTCCTCTTAGCATGATAAAGAAGATTCAAAGAGAGTGACATGCCAGCTCCTTTCATTCAGTCAGTAGCTTCAATCATTTCTGGATGTTTTTCAATGGCAAAAATCAATGAATATTGTAAATGCACAAACTGTAATTTCTCCGCATTGCAAGGTGCAATTCTGAAATTTTTTGCTTTTTCCTGCTCCTCTTAGTATGATAAAGAAGATTCAAAGAGAGTGAGATGCCAGCTCCTTTCATTCAGTCAGTAGCTTCAATCATTTCTGGACGTTTTTCAGTGGCAAAAATCAATGAATATTGTAAATGCACAAACAGTAATTTCTCCGCATTGCAAGGTGCAATTCTGAAATTTTTTGCTTTTTCCCGCTCCTCTTAGCATGATAAAGAAGATACAAAGAGAGTGATGTGCCAGCTCCTTTCATTCAGTCAGTAGCTTCAAACATTTCTGGTATATGAATAACATGTTTTTCAATGGCAAAAATCAATGAATATTGTAAATGCACAAACAGTAATTTCTCCGCATTGCAAGGTGCAATTCTGAAATTTTTTGATTTTTCCTGCTCCTCTTAGCATGATAAAGAAGATTCAAAGAGAGTGAGATGCAAGCTCCTTTCATTCAGTCAGTAGCTTCAATCATTTCTGGACGTTTTTCAATGGCAAAAATCAATGAATATTGTAAATGCACAAACAGTAATTTCTCCGCATTGCAAGGTGCAATTCTGAAATTTTTTGCTTTTTCCTGCTCCTCTTAGCATGATAAAGAAGATTCAAAGAGAGTGAGATGCCAGCTCCTTTCATTCAGTCAGTAGCTTCAAACATTTCTGGTATATGAATAACATGATGTTTTTCAATGGCAAAAATCAATGAATATTGTAAATGCACAAACAGTAATTTCTCCGCATTGCAAGGTGCAAGTCTGAAATTTTTTGCTTTTTCCTGCTCCTCTTAGCATGATAAAGAAGATTCAAAGAGAGTGAGATGCCAGTTACTTTCATTCAGTCAGTAGCTTCAATCATTTCTGGACGTTTTTCAATGGTAAAAATCAATGAATATTGTAAATGCACAAACAGTAATTTCTCCACATTGCAAGGTGCAATTCTGAAATTTTTTGCTTTTTCCTGCTCCTCTTAGCATGATAAAGAAGATTCAAAGAGAGTGAGATGCCAGCTCCTTTCATTCAGTCAGTAGCTTCAAACATTTCTGGTATATGAATAACATGATGTTTTTCAATGGCAAAAATCAATGAATATTGTAAATGCACAAACAGTAATTTCTCCGCATTGCAAGGTGCAATTCTGAAATTTTTTGCTTTTTCCTGCTCCTCTTAGCATGATAAAGAAGATTCAAAGAGAGTGAGATGCCAGCTCCTTTCATTCAGTCAGTAGCTTCAAACATTTCTGGTATATGAATAACATGATGTTTTTCAATGGCAAAAATCAATGAATATTGTAAATGCACAAACAGTAATTTCTCCGCATTGCAAGGTGCAATTCTGAAATTTTTTGCTTTTTCCTGCTCCTCTTAGCATGATAAAGAAGATTCAAAGAGAGTGAGATGCCAGCTCCTTTCATTCAGTCAGTAGCTTCAATCATTTCTGGATGTTTTTCAATGGCAAAAATCAATGAATATTGTAAATGCACAAACAGTAATTTCTCCGCATTGCAAGGTGCAATTCTGAAATTTTTTGCTTTTTCCTGCTCCTCTTAGCATGATAAAGAAGATTCAAAGAGAGTGAGATGTCAGCTCCTTTCATTCAGTCAGTAGCTTCAAACATTTCTGGTATATGAATAACATGATGTTTTTCAATGGCAAAAATCAATGAATATTGTAAATGCACAAACAGTAATTTCTCCGCATTGCAAGGTGCAATTCTGAAATTTTTTGCTTTTTCCTGCTCCTCTTAGCATGATAAAGAAGATTCAAAGAGAGTGAGATGCCAGCTCCTTTCATTCAGTCAGTAGCTTCAATCATTTCTGGATGTTTTTCAATGGCAAAAATCAATGAATATTGTAAATGCACAAACAGTAATTTCTCCGCATTGCAAGGTGCAATTCTGAAATTTTTTGCTTTTTCCTGCTCCTCTTAGCATGATAAAGAAGATTCAAAGAGAGTGAGATGCCAGCTCCTTTCATTCAGTCAGTAGCTTCAATCATTTCTGGACGTTTTTCAATGGCAAAAATCAATGAATATTGTAAATGCACAAACTGTAATTTCTCCGCATTGCAAGGTGCAATTCTGAAATTTTTTGCTTTTTCCTGCTCCTCTTAGCATGATAAACAAGATTCAAAGAGAGTGAGATGCCAGTTCCTTTCATTCAGTCAGTAGCTTCAATCATTTCTGGATGTTTTTCAATGGCAAAAATCAATGAATATTGTAAATGCACAAACAGTAATTTCTCCGCATTGCAAGGTGCAATTCTGAAATTTTTTGCTTTTTCCTGCTCCTCTTAGCATGATAAAGAAGATTCAAAGAGAGTGAGATGCCAGCTCCTTTCATTCAGTCAGTAGCTTCAATCATTTCTGGACGTTTTTCAATGGCAAAAATCAATGAATATTGTAAATTCACAAACAGTAATTTCTCCGCATTGCAAGGTGCAATTCTGAAATTTTTTGCTTTTTCCTGCTCCTCTTAGCATGATAAAGAAGATTCAAAGAGAGTGAGATGCCAGCTCCTTTCATTCAGTCAGTAGCTTCAAACATTTCTGGTATATGAATAACATGATGTTTTTCAATGGCAAAAATCAATGAATATTGTAAATGCACAAACAGTAATTTCTCCGCATTGCAAGGTGCAATTCTGAAATTTTTTGCTTTTTCCTGCTCCTCTTAGCATGATAAAGAAGATTCAAAGAGAGTGAGATGCCAGCTCCTTTCGTTCAGTCAGTAGCTTCAATCATTTCTGGACGTTTTTCAATGGCAAAAATCATTGAATATTATAAATGCACAAACAGTAATTTCTCCGCATTGCAAGGTGCAATTCTGAAATTTTTTACTTTTTCCTGCTCCTCTTAGCATGATAAAGAAGATTCAAAGAGAGTGAGATGCCAGCTCCTTTCATTCAGTCAGTAGCTTCAATCATTTCTGGTATATGAATAACATGATGTTTTTCAATGGCAAAAATCAATGAATATTGTAAATGCACAAACAGTAATTTCTCCGCATTGCAAGGTGCAATTCTGAAATTTTTTGCTTTTTCCTGCTCCTCTTAGCATGATAAAGAAGATTCAAAGAGAGTGAGATGCCAGCTCCTTTCATTCAGTCAGTAGCTTCAATCATTTCTGGACGTTTTTCAATGGCAAAAATCAATGAATATTGTAAATGCACAAACAGTAATTTCTCCGCATTGCAAGGTGCAATTCTGAAATTTTTTGCTTTTTCCTGCTCCTCTTAGCATGATAAAGAAGATTCAAAGAGAGTGAGATGCCAGCTCCTTTCATTCAGTCAGTAGCTTCAATCATTTCTGGACGTTTTTCAATGGCAAAAATCAATGAATATTGTAAATGCACAAACAGTAATTTCTCCGCATTGCAAGGTGCAATTCTGAAATTTTTTGCTTTTTCCTGCTCCTCTTAGCATGATAAAGAAGATTCAAAGAGAGTGAGATGCCAGCTCCTTTCATTCAGTCAGTAGCTTCAATCATTTCTGGACGTTTTTCAATGGCAAAAATCAATGAATATTGTAAATGCACAAACAGTAATTTCTCCGCATTGCAAGGTGCAATTCTGAAATTTTTTACTTTTTCCTGCTCCTCTTAGCATGATAAAGAAGATTCAAAGAGAGTGAGATGCCAGCTCCTTTCATTCAGTCAGTAGCTTCAATCATTTCTGGTATATGAATAACATGATGTTTTTCAATCGCAAAAATCAATGAATATTGTAAATGCACAAACAGTAATTTCTCCGCATTGCAAGGTGCAATTCTGAAATTTTTTGCTTTTTCCTGCTCCGCTTAGCATGATAAAGAAGATTCAAAGAGAGTGAGATGCCAGCTTCTTTCATTCAGTCAGTAGCTTCAATCATTTCTGGATGTTTTTCAATGGCAAAAATCAATGAATATTGGAAATGCACAAACAGTAATTTCTCCGCATTGCAAGGTGCAATTCTGAATTTTTTTGCTTTTTCCTGCTCCTCTTAGCATGATAAAGAAGATTCAAAGAGAGTGAGATGCCAGCTCCTTTCCTTCAGTCAGTAGCTTCAATCATTTCTGGTATATGAATAACATGATGTTTTTCAATGGCAAAAATCAATGAATTTTGTAAATGCACAAACAGTAATTTCTCCGCATTGCAAAGCGCAATTCTGAATTTTTTTGCTTTTTCCTGCTCCTCTTAGCATGATAAAGAAGATTCAAAGAGAGTGAGATGCCAGCTCCTTTCGTTCAGTCAGTAGCTTCAATCATTTCTGGACATTTTTCAATGGAAAAAATCAATGAATATTGTAAATGCACAAACAGTAATTTCTCCGCATGGCAAGGTGCAATTCTGAAATTTTTTGCTTTTTCCTGCTCCTCTTAGCATGATAAAGAAGATTCAAAGAGAGTGAAATGCCAGCTCCTTTCATTCAGTCAGTAGCTTCAATCATTTCTGGACGTTTTTCAATGGCAAAAATCAATGAATATTGTAAATGCACAAACAGTAATTTCTCCGCATTGCAAGGTGCAATTCTGAAATTTTTTGCTTTTTCCTGCTCCTCTTAGCATGATAAAGAAGATTCAAAGAGAGTGAGATGCCAGCTCCTTTCATTCAGTCAGTAGCTTCAATCATTTCTGGACGTTTTTCAATGGCAAAAATCAATGAATATTGTAAATGCACAAACAGTAATTTCTCCGCATTGCAAGGTGCAATTCTGAAATTTTTTGCTTTTTCCTGCTCCTCTTAGCATGATAAAGAAGATTCAAAGAGAGTGAGATGCCAGCTCCTTTCCTTCAGTCAGTAGCGTCAATCATTTCTGGCATATGAATAACATGATGTTTTTCAATGGCAAAAATCAATGAATTTTGTAAATGCACAAACAGTAATTTCTCCGCATTGCAAGGCGCAATTCTGAAATTTTTTGCTTTTTCCTGCTCCTCTTAGCATGATAAAGAAGATTCAAAGAGAGTGAGATGCCAGCTCCTTTCATTCAGTCAGTAGCTTCAATCATTTCTGGACATTTTTCAATGGCAAAAATCAATGAATATTGTAAATGCACAAACAGTAATTTCTCCGCATTGCAAGGTGCAATTCTGAAATTTTTTGCTTTTTCCTGCTCCTCTTAGCATGATAAAGAAGATTCAAAGAGAGTGAGATGACAGCTCCTTTCATTCAGTCAGTAGCTTCAATCATTTCTGGACGTTTTTCAATGGCAAAAATCAATGAATATTGTAAATGCACAAACAGTAATTTCTCCGCATTGCAAGGTGCAATTCTGAAATTTTTCCTTTTTCCTGCTCCTCTTAGCATGATAAAGAAGATTCAAAGAGAGTGAGGTGCCAGCTCCTTTCATTCAGTCAGGAGCTTCAAACATTTCTGGTATATGAATAACATGTTTTTCAATGGCAAAAATCAATGAATATTGTAAATGCACAAACAGTAATTTCTCCGCATTGCAAGGTGCAATTCTGAAATTTTTTGCTTTTTCCTGCTCCTCTTAGCATGATAAAGAAGATTCAAAGAGAGTGAGATGCCAGCTCCTTTCATTCAGTCAGTAGCTTCAAACATTTCTGGACGTTTTTCAATGGCAAAAATCAATGAATATTGTAAATGCACAAACAGTAATTTCTCCGCATTGCAAGGTGCAATTCTGAAATTTTTTGTTTTTTCCTGCTCCTCTTAGCATGATAAAGAAGATTCAAAGAGAGTGAGATGCCAGCTCCTTTCATTCAGTCAGTAGCTTCAATCATTTCTGGACGTTTTTCAATGGCAAAAATCAATGAATATTGTAAATGCACAAACAGTAATTTCTCCGCATTGCAAGGTGCAATTCTGAAATTTTTTGCTTTTTCCTGCTCCTCTTAGCATGATAAACAAGATTCAAAGAGAGTGAGATGTCAGCTCCTTTCATTCAGTCAGTAGCTTCAATCATTTCTGGATGTTTTTCAATGGCAAAAATCATTGAATATTGTAAATGCACAAACAGTAATTTCTCCGCATTGCAAGGTGCAATTCTGAAATTTTTTACTTTTTCCTGCTCCTCTTAGCATGATAAAGAAGATTCAAAGAGAGTGAGATGCCAGCTCCTTTCATTCACTCAGTAGCTTCAATCATTTCTGGTATATGAATAACATGATGTTTTTCAATCGCAAAAATCAATGAATATTGTAAATGCACAAACAGTAATTTCTCCGCATTGCAAGGTGCAATTCTGAAATTTTTTGCTTTTTCCTGCTCCTCTTAGCATGATAAAGAAGATTCAAAGAGAGTGAGATGCCAGCTCCTTTCATTCAGTCAGTAGCTTCAATCATTTCTGGATGTTTTTCAATGGCAAAAATCAATGAATATTGTAAATGCACAAACAGTAATTTCTCCGCATTGCAAGGTGCAATTCTGAAATTTTTTGCTTTTTCCTGCTCCTCTTAGCATGATAAAGAAGATTCAAAGAGAGTGAGATGCCAGCTCCTTTCCTTCAGTCAGTAGCTTCAATCATTTCTGGTATATGAATAACATGATGTTTTTCAATGGCAAAAATCAATGAATTTTGTAAATGCACAAACATTAATTTCTCCGCATTGCAAGGCGCAATTCTGAAATTTTTTGCTTTTTCCTGCTCCTCTTAGCATGATAAAGAAGATTCAAAGAGAGTGAGATGCCAGCTCCTTTCATTCAGTCAGTAGCTTCAATCATTTCTGGACATTTTTCAATGGCAAAAATCAATGAATATTGTAAATGCACAAACAGTAATTTCTCCGCATTGCAAGGTGCAATTCTGAAATTTTTTGCTTTTTCCTGCTCCTCTTAGCATGATAAAGAAGATTCAAAGAGAGTGAGATGCCAGCTCCTTTCATTCAGTCAGTAGCTTCAATCATTTCTGGACGTTTTTCAATGGCAAAAATCAATGAATATTGTAAATGCACAAACAGTAATTTCTCCGCATTGCAAGGTGCAATTCTGAAATTTTTTGCTTTTTCCTGCTCCTCTTAGCATGATAAAGAAGATTCAAAGAGAGTGAGATGCCAACTCCTTTCATTCAGTCAGTAGCTTCAATCATTTCTGGTATATGAATAACATGATGTTTTTCAATAGCAAAAATCAATGAATATTGTAAATGCACAAACAGTAATTTCTCCGCATTGCAAGGTGCAATTCTGAAATTTTTTGCTTTTTCCTGCTCCTCTTAGCATGATAAAGAAGATTCAAAGAGAGTGAGATGCCAGCTCCTTTCATTCAGTCAGTAGCTTCAATCATTTCTGGACGTTTTTCAATGGCAAAAATCAATGAATATTGTAAATGCACAAACAGTAATTTCTCCGCATTGCAAGGTGCAATTCTGAAATTTTTTGCTTTTTCCTGCTCCTCTTAGCATGATAAACAAGATTCAAAGAGAGTGAGATGCCAGCTCCTTTCATTCAGTCAGTAGCTTCAATCATTTCTGGACGTTTTTCAATGGCAAAAATCATTGAATATTGTAAATGCACAAACAGTAATTTCTCCGCATTGCAAGGTGCAATTCTGAAATTTTTTACTTTTTCCTGCTCCTCTTAGCATGATAAAGAAGATTCAAAGAGAGTGAGATGCCAGCTCCTTTCATTCAGTCTGTAGCTTCAATCATTTCTGGTATATTAATAACATGATGTTTTTCAATCGCAAAAATCAATGAATATTGTAAATGCACAAACAGTAATTTCTCCGCATTGCAAGGTGCAATTCTGAAATTTTTTGCTTTTTCCTACTCCTCTTAGCATGATAAAGAAGATTCAAAGAGAGTGAGATGCCAGCTCCTTTCATTCAGTCAGTAGCTTCAATCATTTCTGGACGTTTTTCAATGGCAAAAATCAATGAATATTGTAAATGCACAAACAGTAATTTCTCCGCATTGCAAGGTGCAATTCTGAAATTTTTTGCTTTTTCCTGCTCCTCTTAGCATGATAAAGAAGATTCAAAGAGAGTGAGATGCCAGCTCCTTTCATTCAGTCAGTAGCTTCAATCATTTCTGGTATATGAATAACATGATGTTTTTCAATGGCAAAAATCAATGAATATTGTAAATGCACAAACAGTAATTTCTCCGCATTGCAAGGTGCAATTCTGAAATTTTTTGCTTTTTCCTGCTCCTCTTAGCATGATAAAGAAGATTCAAAGAGAGTGAGATGCCAGCTCCTTTCATTCAGTCAGTAGCTTCAATCATTTCTGGACGTTTTTCCATGGCAAAAATCAATGAATATTGTAAATGCACAAACAGTAATTTCTCCGCATTGCAAGGTGCAATTCTGAAATTTTTTGCTTTTTCCTGCTCCTCTTAGCATGATAAAGAAGATTCAAAGAGAGTGAGATGCCAGCTCCTTTCATTCAGTCAGTAGCTTCAATCATTTCTGGACGTTTTTCAATGGTAAAAATCAATGAATATTGTAAATGCACAAACAGTAATTTCTCCACATTGCAAGGTGCAATTCTGAAATTTTTTGCTTTTTCCTGCTCCTCTTAGCATGATAAAGAAGATTCAAAGAGAGTGAGATGCCAGCTCCTTTCATTCAGTCAGTAGCTTCAAACATTTCTGGTATATGAATAACATGATGTTTTTCAATGGCAAAAATCAATGAATATTGTAAATGCACAAACAGTAATTTCTCCGCATTGCAAGGTGCAAGTCTGAAATTTTTTGCTTTTTCCTGCTCCTCTTAGCATGATAAAGAAGATTCAAAGAGAGTGAGATGCCAGCTACTTTCATTCAGTCAGTAGCTTCAATCATTTCTGGACGTTTTTCAATGGTAAAAATCAATGAATATTGTAAATGCACAAACAGTAATTTCTCCACATTGCAAGGTGCAATTCTGAAATTTTTTGCTTTTTCCTGCTCCTCTTAGCATGATAAAGAAGATTCAAAGAGAGTGAGATGCCAACTCCTTTCATTCAGTCAGTAGCTTCAAACATTTCTGGTATATGAATAACATGATGTTTTTCAATGGCAAAAATCAATGAATATTGTAAATGCACAAACAGTAATTTCTCCGCATTGCAAGGTGCAATTCTGAAATTTTTTGCTTTTTCCTGCTCCTCTTAGCATGATAAAGAAGATTCAAAGAGAGTGAGATGCCAGCTCCTTTCATTCAGTCAGTAGCTTCAATCATTTCTGGACGTTTTTCAATGGCAAAAATCAATGAATATTGTAAATGCACAAACAGTAATTTCTCCGCATTGCAAGGTGCAATTCTGAAATTTTTTGCTTTTTCCTGCTCCTCTTAGCATGATAAAGAAGATTCAAAGAGAGTGAGATGCCAGCTCCTTTCATTCAGTCAGTACCTTCAATCATTTCTGGACGTTTTTCAATGGCAAAAATCAATGAATATTGTAAATGCACAAACAGTAATTTCTCCGCATTGCAAGGTGCAATTCTGAAATTTTTTGCTTTTTCCCGCTCCTCTTAGCATGATAAAGAAGATTCAAAGAGAGTGAGGTGCCAGCTCCTTTCATTCAGTCAGTAGCTTCAAACATTTCTGGTATATGAATAACATGTTTTTCAATGGCAAAAATCAATGAATATTGTAAATGCACAAACAGTAATTTCTCCGCATTGCAAGGTGCAATTCTGAAATTTTTTGCTTTTTCCTGCTCCTCTTAGCATGATAAAGAAGATTCAAAGAGAGTGAGATGCCAGCTCCTTTCATTCAGTCAGTAGCTTCAATCATTTCTGGACGTTTTTCAATGGCAAAAATCAATGAATATTGTAAATGCACAAACAGTAATTTCTCCGCATTGCAAGGTGCAATTCTGAAATTTTTTGCTTTTTCCTGCTCCTCTTAGCATGATAAAGAAGATTCAAAGAGAGTGAGATGCCAGCTCCTTTCATTCAGTCAGTAGCTTCAATCATTTCTGGACGTTTTTCAATGGCAAAAATCAATGAATATTGTAAATGCACAAACAGTAATTTCTCCGCATTGCAAGGTGCAATTCTGAAATTTTTTGCTTTTTCCTGCTCCTCTTAGCATGATAAAGAAGATTCAAAGAGAGTGAGATGCCAGCTCCTTTGATTCAGTCAGTAGCTTCAAACATTTCTGGTATATGAATAACATGATGTTTTTCAATGGCAAAAATCATTGAATATTGTAAATGCACAAACAGTAATTTCTCCGCATTGCAAGGTGCAATTCTGAAATTTTTTACTTTTTCCTGCTCCTCTTAGCATGATAAAGAAGATTCAAAGAGAGTGAGATGCCAGCTCCTTTCATTCACTCAGTAGCTTCAATCATTTCTGGTATATGAATAACATGATGTTTTTCAATCGCAAAAATCAATGAATATTGTAAATGCACAAACAGTAATTTCTCCGCATTGCAAGGTGCAATTCTGAAATTTTTTGCTTTTTCCTGCTCCTCTTAGCATGATAAAGAAGATTCAAAGAGAGTGAGATGCCAGCTCCTTTCATTCAGTCAGTAGCTTCAATCATTTCTGGATGTTTTTCAATGGCAAAAATCAATGAATATTGTAAATGCACAAACAGTAATTTCTCCGCATTGCAAGGTGCAATTCTGAAATTTTTTGCTTTTTCCTGCTCCTCTTAGCATGATAAAGAAGATTCAAAGAGAGTGAGATGCCAGCTCCTTTCATTCAGTCAGTAGCTTCAATCATTTCTGGACGTTTTTCAATGGCAAAAATCAATGAATATTGTAAATGCACAAACAGTAATTTCTCCGCATTGCAAGGTGCAATTCTGAAATTTTTTGCTTTTTCCTGCTCCTCTTAGCATGATAAAGAAGATTCAAAGAGAGTGAGATGCCAGCTCCTTTCATTCAGTCAGTAGCTTCAATCATTTCTGGTATATGAATAACATGATGTTTTTCAATAGCAAAAATCAATGAATATTGTAAATGCACAAACAGTAATTTCTCCGCATTGCAAGGTGCAATTCTGAAATTTTTTGCTTTTTCCTGCTCCTCTTAGCATGATAAAGAAGATTCAAAGAGAGTGAGATGCCAGCTCCTTTCATTCAGTCAGTAGCTTCAATCATTTCTGGACGTTTTTCAATGGCAAAAATCAATGAATATTGTAAATGCACAAACAGTAATTTCTCCGCATTGCAAGGTGCAATTCTGAAATTTTTTGCTTTTTCCTGCTCCTCTTAGCATGATAAACAAGATTCAAAGAGAGTGAGATGCCAGCTCCTTTCATTCAGTCAGTAGCTTCAATCATTTCTGGACGTTTTTCAATGGCAAAAATCATTGAATATTGTAAATGCACAAACAGTAATTTCTCCGCATTGCAAGGTGCAATTCTGAAATTTTTTACTTTTTCCTGCTCCTCTTAGCATGATAAAGAAGATTCAAAGAGAGTGAGATGCCAGCTCCTTTCATTCAGTCTGTAGCTTCAATCATTTCTGGTATATTAATAACATGATGTTTTTCAATCGCAAAAATCAATGAATATTGTAAATGCACAAACAGTAATTTCTCCGCATTGCAAGGTGCAATTCTGAAATTTTTTGCTTTTTCCTGCTCCTCTTAGCATGATAAAGAAGATTCAAAGAGAGTGAGATGCCAGCTCCTTTCATTCAGTCAGTAGCTTCAATCATTTCTGGACGTTTTTCAATGGCAAAAATCAATGAATATTGTAAATGCACAAACAGTAATTTCTCCGCATTGCAAGGTGCAATTCTGAAATTTTTTGCTTTTTCCTGCTCCTCTTAGCATGATAAAGAAGATTCAAAGAGAGTGAGATGCCAGCTCCTTTCATTCAGTCAGTAGCTTCAATCATTTCTGGTATATGAATAACATGATGTTTTTCAATGGCAAAAATCAATGAATATTGTAAATGCACAAACAGTAATTTCTCCGCATTGCAAGGTGCAATTCTGAAATTTTTTGCTTTTTCCTGCTCCTCTTAGCATGATAAAGAAGATTCAAAGAGAGTGAGATGCCAGCTCCTTTCATTCAGTCAGTAGCTTCAATCATTTCTGGACGTTTTTCCATGGCAAAAATCAATGAATATTGTAAATGCACAAACAGTAATTTCTCCGCATTGCAAGGTGCAATTCTGAAATTTTTTGCTTTTTCCTGCTCCTCTTAGCATGATAAAGAAGATTCAAAGAGAGTGAGATGCCAGCTCCTTTCATTCAGTCAGTAGCTTCAATCATTTCTGGACGTTTTTCAATGGTAAAAATCAATGAATATTGTAAATGCACAAACAGTAATTTCTCCACATTGCAAGGTGCAATTCTGAAATTTTTTGCTTTTTCCTGCTCCTCTTAGCATGATAAAGAAGATTCAAAGAGAGTGAGATGCCAGCTCCTTTCATTCAGTCAGTAGCTTCAAACATTTCTGGTATATGAATAACATGATGTTTTTCAATGGCAAAAATCAATGAATATTGTAAATGCACAAACAGTAATTTCTCCGCATTGCAAGGTGCAAGTCTGAAATTTTTTGCTTTTTCCTGCTCCTCTTAGCATGATAAAGAAGATTCAAAGAGAGTGAGATGCCAGCTACTTTCATTCAGTCAGTAGCTTCAATCATTTCTGGACGTTTTTCAATGGTAAAAATCAATGAATATTGTAAATGCACAAACAGTAATTTCTCCACATTGCAAGGTGCAATTCTGAAATTTTTTGCTTTTTCCTGCTCCTCTTAGCATGATAAAGAAGATTCAAAGAGAGTGAGATGCCAACTCCTTTCATTCAGTCAGTAGCTTCAAACATTTCTGGTATATGAATAACATGATGTTTTTCAATGGCAAAAATCAATGAATATTGTAAATGCACAAACAGTAATTTCTCCGCATTGCAAGGTGCAATTCTGAAATTTTTTGCTTTTTCCTGCTCCTCTTAGCATGATAAAGAAGATTCAAAGAGAGTGAGATGCCAGCTCCTTTCATTCAGTCAGTAGCTTCAATCATTTCTGGACGTTTTTCAATGGCAAAAATCAATGAATATTGTAAATGCACAAACAGTAATTTCTCCGCATTGCAAGGTGCAATTCTGAAATTTTTTGCTTTTTCCTGCTCCTCTTAGCATGATAAAGAAGATTCAAAGAGAGTGAGATGCCAGCTCCTTTCATTCAGTCAGTACCTTCAATCATTTCTGGACGTTTTTCAATGGCAAAAATCAATGAATATTGTAAATGCACAAACAGTAATTTCTCCGCATTGCAAGGTGCAATTCTGAAATTTTTTGCTTTTTCCCGCTCCTCTTAGCATGATAAAGAAGATTCAAAGAGAGTGAGGTGCCAGCTCCTTTCATTCAGTCAGTAGCTTCAAACATTTCTGGTATATGAATAACATGTTTTTCAATGGCAAAAATCAATGAATATTGTAAATGCACAAACAGTAATTTCTCCGCATTGCAAGGTGCAATTCTGAAATTTTTTGCTTTTTCCTGCTCCTCTTAGCATGATAAAGAAGATTCAAAGAGAGTGAGATGCCAGCTCCTTTCATTCAGTCAGTAGCTTCAATCATTTCTGGACGTTTTTCAATGGCAAAAATCAATGAATATTGTAAATGCACAAACAGTAATTTCTCCGCATTGCAAGGTGCAATTCTGAAATTTTTTGCTTTTTCCTGCTCCTCTTAGCATGATAAAGAAGATTCAAAGAGAGTGAGATGCCAGCTCCTTTCATTCAGTCAGTAGCTTCAATCATTTCTGGACGTTTTTCAATGGCAAAAATCAATGAATATTGTAAATGCACAAACAGTAATTTCTCCGCATTGCAAGGTGCAATTCTGAAATTTTTTGCTTTTTCCTGCTCCTCTTAGCATGATAAAGAAGATTCAAAGAGAGTGAGATGCCAGCTCCTTTGATTCAGTCAGTAGCTTCAAACATTTCTGGTATATGAATAACATGATGTTTTTCAATGGCAAAAATCAATGAATATTGTAAATGCACAAACAGTAATTTCTCCGCATTGCAAGGTGCAAGTCTGAAATTTTTTGCTTTTTCCTGCTCCTCTTAGCATGATAAAGAAGATTCAAAGAGAGTGAGATGCCAGCTACTTTCATTCAGTCAGTAGCTTCAATCATTTCTGGACGTTTTTCAATGGTAAAAATCAATGAATATTGTAAATGCACAAACAGTAATTTCTCCACATTGCAAGGTGCAATTCTGAAATTTTTTGCTTTTTCCTGCTCCTCTTAGCATGATAAAGAAGATTCAAAGAGAGTGAGATGCCAGCTCCTTTCATTCAGTCAGTAGCTTCAAACATTTCTGGTATATGAATAACATGATGTTTTTCAATGGCAAAAATCAATGAATATTGTAAATGCACAAACAGTAATTTCTCCGCATTGCAAGGTGCAAGTCTGAAATTTTTTGCTTTTTCCTGCTCCTCTTAGCATGATAAAGAAGATTCAAAGAGAGTGAGATGCCAGCTACTTTCATTCAGTCAGTAGCTTCAATCATTTCTGGACGTTTTTCAATGGTAAAAATCAATGAATATTGTAAATGCACAAACAGTAATTTCTCCACATTGCAAGGTGCAATTCTGAAATTTTTTGCTTTTTCCTGCTCCTCTTAGCATGATAAAGAAGATTCAAAGAGAGTGAGATGCCAGCTCCTTTCATTCAGTCAGTAGCTTCAAACATTTCTGGTATATGAATAACATGATGTTTTTCAATGGCAAAAATCAATGAATATTGTAAATGCACAAACAGTAATTTCTCCACATTGCAAGGTGCAATTCTGAAATTTTTTGCTTTTTCCTGCTCCTCTTAGCATGATAAAGAAGATTCAAAGAGAGTGAGATGCCAGCTCCTTTCATTCAGTCAGTAGCTTCAAACATTTCTGGTATATGAATAACATGATGTTTTTCAATGGCAAAAATCAATGAGTATTGTAAATGCACAAACAGTAATTTCTCCGCATTGCAAGGTGCAATTCTGAAATTTTTTGCTTTTTCCTGCTCCTCTTAGCATGATAAAGAAGATTCAAAGAGAGTGAGATGCCAGCTCCTTTCATTCAGTCAGTAGCTTCAATCATTTCTGGACGTTTTTCAATGGCAAAAATTAATGAATATTGTAAATGCACAAACAGTAATTTCTCCGCATTGCAAGGTGCAATTCTGAAATTTTTTGCTTTTTCCTGCTCCTCTTAGCATGATAAAGAAGATTCAAAGAGAGTGAGATGTCAGCTCCTTTCATTCAGTCAGTAGCTTCAAACATTTCTGGTATATGAATAACATGATGTTTTTCAATGGCAAAAATCAATGAATATTGTAAATGCACAAACAGTAATTTCTCCGCATTGCAAGGTGCTATTCTGAAATTTTTTGCTTTTTCCTGCTCCTCTTAGCATGATAAAGAAGATTCAAAGAGAGTGAGATGCCAGCTCCTTTCATTCAGTCAGTAGCTTCAATCATTTCTGGACGTTTTTCAATGGCAAAAATCAATGAATATTGTAAATGCACAAACAGTAATTTCTCCGCATTGCAAGGTGCAATTCTGAAATTTTTTGCTTTTTCCTGCTCCTCTCAGCATGATAAAGAGGATTCAAAGAGAGTGAGATGCCAGCTCCTTTCATTCAGTCAGTAGCTTCAATCATTTCTGGACGTTTTTCAATGGTAAAAATCAATGAATATTGTAAATGCACAAACAGTAATTTCTCCACATTGCAATGTGCAATTCTAAAATTTTTTGCTTTTTCCTGCTCCTCTTAGCATGATAAAGAAGATTCAAAGAGAGTGAGATGCCTGCTCCTTTCATTCAGTCAGTAGCTTCAAACATTTCTGGTATATGAATAACATGATGTTTTTCAATGGCAAAAATCAATGAATATTGTAAATGCACAAACAGTAATTTCTCCGCATTGCAAGGTGCAATTCTGAAATTTTTTGCTTTTTCCTGCTCCTCTTAGCATGATAAAGAAGATTCAAAGAGAGTGAGATGCCAACTCCTTTCATTCAGTCAGTAGCTTCAAACATTTCTGGTATATGAATAACATGATGTTTTTCAATGGCAAAAATCAATGAATATTGTAAATGCACAAACAGTAATTTCTCCGCATTGCAAGGTGCTATTCTGAAATTTTTTGCTTTTTCCTGCTCCTCTTAGCATGATAAAGAAGATTCAAAGAGAGTGAGAAGTCAGCTCCTTTCATTCAGTCAGTAGCTTCAAACATTTCTGGTATATGAATAACATGAAGTTTTTCAATGGCAAAAATCAATGAATATTGTAAATGCACAAACAGTAATTTCTCCGCATTGCAAGGTGCTATTCTGAAATTTTTTGCTTTTTCCTGCTCCTCTTAGCATGATAAAGAAGATTCAAAGAGAGTGAGATGCCAGCTCCTTTCATTCAGTCAGTAGCTTCAATCATTTCTGGACGTTTTTCAATGGCAAAAATCAATGAATATTGTAAATGCACAAATAGTAATTTCTCCGCATTGCAAGGTGCAATTCTGAAATTTTTTGCTTTTTCCTGCTCCTCTCAGCATGATAAAGAGGATTCAAAGAGAGTGAGATGCCAGCTCCTTTCATTCAGTCAGTAGCTTCAATCATTTCTGGACGTTTTTCAATGGTAAAAATCAATGAATATTGTAAATGCACAAACAGTAATTTCTCCACATTGCAATGTGCAATTCTAAAATTTTTTGCTTTTTCCTGCTCCTCTTAGCATGATAAAGAAGATTCAAAGAGAGTGAGATGCCTGCTCCTTTCATTCAGTCAGTAGCTTCAAACATTTCTGGTATATGAATAACATGATGTTTTTCAATGGCAAAAATCAATGAATATTGTAAATGCACAAACAGTAATTTCTCCGCATTGCAAGGTGCAATTCTGAAATTTTTTGCTTTTTCCTGCTCCTCTTAGCATGATAAAGAAGATTCAAAGAGAGTGAGATGCCAACTCCTTTCATTCAGTCAGTAGCTTCAAACATTTCTGGTATATGAATAACATGATGTTTTTCAATGGCAAAAATCAATGAATATTGTAAATGCACAAACAGTAATTTCTCCGCATTGCAAGGTGCAATTCTGAAATTTTTTGCTTTTTCCTGCTCCTCTTAGCATGATAAAGAAGATTCAAAGAGAGTGAGATGCCAGCTCCTTTCATTCAGTCAGTAGCTTCAATCATTTCTGGACGTTTTTCAATGGCAAAAATCAATGAATATTGTAAATGCACAAACAGTAATTTCTTCGCATTGCAAGGTGCAATTCTGAAATTTTTTGCTTTTTCCTGCTCCTCTTAGCATGATAAAGAAGATTCAAAGAGAGTGAGATGCCAGCTCCTTTCATTCAGTCAGTAGCTTCAATCATTTCTGGACGTTTTTCCATGGCAAAAATCAATGAATATTGTAAATGCACAAACAGTAATTTCTCCGCATTGCAAGGTGCAATTCTGAAATTTTTTGCTTTTCCCTGCTCCTCTTAGCATGATAAAGAAGATTCAAAGAGAGTGAGATGCCAGCTCCTTTCATTCAGTCAGTAGCTTCAATCATTTCTGGACGTTTTTCAATGGTAAAAATCAATGAATATTGTAAATGCACAAACAGTAATTTCTCCACATTGCAAGGTGCAATTCTGAAATTTTTTGCTTTTTCCTGCTCCTCTTAGCATGATAAAGAAGATTCAAAGAGAGTGAGATGCCAGCTCCTTTCATTCAGTCAGTAGCTTCAAACATTTCTGGTATATGAATAACATGATGTTTTTCAATGGCAAAAATCAATGAATATTGTAAATGCACAAACAGTAATTTCTCCGCATTGCAAGGTGCAAGTCTGAAATTTTTTGCTTTTTCCTGCTCCTCTTAGCATGATAAAGAAGATTCAAAGAGAGTGAGATGCCAGCTACTTTCATTCAGTCAGTAGCTTCAATCATTTCTGGACGTTTTTCAATGGTAAAAATCAATGAATATTGTAAATGCACAAACAGTAATTTCTCCACATTGCAAGGTGCAATTCTGAAATTTTTTGCTTTTTCCTGCTCCTCTTAGCATGATAAAGAAGATTCAAAGAGAGTGAGATGCCAACTCCTTTCATTCAGTCAGTAGCTTCAAACATTTCTGGTATATGAATAACATGATGTTTTTCAATGGCAAAAATCAATGAATATTGTAAATGCACAAACAGTAATTTCTCCGCATTGCAAGGTGCAATTCTGAAATTTTTTGCTTTTTCCTGCTCCTCTTAGCATGATAAAGAAGATTCAAAGAGAGTGAGATGCCAGCTCCTTTCATTCAGTCAGTAGCTTCAATCATTTCTGGACGTTTTTCAATGGCAAAAATCAATGAATATTGTAAATGCACAAACAGTAATTTCTCCGCATTGCAAGGTGCAATTCTGAAATTTTTTGCTTTTTCCTGCTCCTCTTAGCATGATAAAGAAGATTCAAAGAGAGTGAGATGCCAGCTCCTTTCATTCAGTCAGTACCTTCAATCATTTCTGGACGTTTTTCAATGGCAAAAATCAATGAATATTGTAAATGCACAAACAGTAATTTCTCCGCATTGCAAGGTGCAATTCTGAAATTTTTTGCTTTTTCCCGCTCCTCTTAGCATGATAAAGAAGATTCAAAGAGAGTGAGGTGCCAGCTCCTTTCATTCAGTCAGTAGCTTCAAACATTTCTGGTATATGAATAACATGTTTTTCAATGGCAAAAATCAATGAATATTGTAAATGCACAAACAGTAATTTCTCCGCATTGCAAGGTGCAATTCTGAAATTTTTTGCTTTTTCCTGCTCCTCTTAGCATGATAAAGAAGATTCAAAGAGAGTGAGATGCCAGCTCCTTTCATTCAGTCAGTAGCTTCAATCATTTCTGGACGTTTTTCAATGGCAAAAATCAATGAATATTGTAAATGCACAAACAGTAATTTCTCCGCATTGCAAGGTGCAATTCTGAAATTTTTTGCTTTTTCCTGCTCCTCTTAGCATGATAAAGAAGATTCAAAGAGAGTGAGATGCCAGCTCCTTTCATTCAGTCAGTAGCTTCAATCATTTCTGGACGTTTTTCAATGGCAAAAATCAATGAATATTGTAAATGCACAAACAGTAATTTCTCCGCATTGCAAGGTGCAATTCTGAAATTTTTTGCTTTTTCCTGCTCCTCTTAGCATGATAAAGAAGATTCAAAGAGAGTGAGATGCCAGCTCCTTTGATTCAGTCAGTAGCTTCAAACATTTCTGGTATATGAATAACATGATGTTTTTCAATGGCAAAAATCAATGAATATTGTAAATGCACAAACAGTAATTTCTCCGCATTGCAAGGTGCAAGTCTGAAATTTTTTGCTTTTTCCTGCTCCTCTTAGCATGATAAAGAAGATTCAAAGAGAGTGAGATGCCAGCTACTTTCATTCAGTCAGTAGCTTCAATCATTTCTGGACGTTTTTCAATGGTAAAAATCAATGAATATTGTAAATGCACAAACAGTAATTTCTCCACATTGCAAGGTGCAATTCTGAAATTTTTTGCTTTTTCCTGCTCCTCTTAGCATGATAAAGAAGATTCAAAGAGAGTGAGATGCCAGCTCCTTTCATTCAGTCAGTAGCTTCAAACATTTCTGGTATATGAATAACATGATGTTTTTCAATGGCAAAAATCAATGAATATTGTAAATGCACAAACAGTAATTTCTCCGCATTGCAAGGTGCAAGTCTGAAATTTTTTGCTTTTTCCTGCTCCTCTTAGCATGATAAAGAAGATTCAAAGAGAGTGAGATGCCAGCTACTTTCATTCAGTCAGTAGCTTCAATCATTTCTGGACGTTTTTCAATGGTAAAAATCAATGAATATTGTAAATGCACAAACAGTAATTTCTCCACATTGCAAGGTGCAATTCTGAAATTTTTTGCTTTTTCCTGCTCCTCTTAGCATGATAAAGAAGATTCAAAGAGAGTGAGATGCCAGCTCCTTTCATTCAGTCAGTAGCTTCAAACATTTCTGGTATATGAATAACATGATGTTTTTCAATGGCAAAAATCAATGAATATTGTAAATGCACAAACAGTAATTTCTCCACATTGCAAGGTGCAATTCTGAAATTTTTTGCTTTTTCCTGCTCCTCTTAGCATGATAAAGAAGATTCAAAGAGAGTGAGATGCCAGCTCCTTTCATTCAGTCAGTAGCTTCAAACATTTCTGGTATATGAATAACATGATGTTTTTCAATGGCAAAAATCAATGAGTATTGTAAATGCACAAACAGTAATTTCTCCGCATTGCAAGGTGCAATTCTGAAATTTTTTGCTTTTTCCTGCTCCTCTTAGCATGATAAAGAAGATTCAAAGAGAGTGAGATGCCAGCTCCTTTCATTCAGTCAGTAGCTTCAATCATTTCTGGACGTTTTTCAATGGCAAAAATCAATGAATATTGTAAATGCACAAACAGTAATTTCTCCGCATTGCAAGGTGCAATTCTGAAATTTTTTGCTTTTTCCTGCTCCTCTTAGCATGATAAAGAAGATTCAAAGAGAGTGAGATGTCAGCTCCTTTCATTCAGTCAGTAGCTTCAAACATTTCTGGTATATGAATAACATGATGTTTTTCAATGGCAAAAATCAATGAATATTGTAAATGCACAAACAGTAATTTCTCCGCATTGCAAGGTGCTATTCTGAAATTTTTTGCTTTTTCCTGCTCCTCTTAGCATGATAAAGAAGATTCAAAGAGAGTGAGATGCCAGCTCCTTTCATTCAGTCAGTAGCTTCAATCATTTCTGGACGTTTTTCAATGGCAAAAATCAATGAATATTGTAAATGCACAAACAGTAATTTCTCCGCATTGCAAGGTGCAATTCTGAAATTTTTTGCTTTTTCCTGCTCCTCTCAGCATGATAAAGAGGATTCAAAGAGAGTGAGATGCCAGCTCCTTTCATTCAGTCAGTAGCTTCAATCATTTCTGGACGTTTTTCAATGGCAAAAATCAATGAATATTGTAAATGCACAAACAGTAATTTCTCCGCATTGCAAGGTGCAATTCTGAAATTTTTTGCTTTTTCCTGCTCCTCTTAGCATGATAAAGAAGATTCAAAGAGAGTGAGATGCCAGCTCCTTTCATTCAGTCAGTAGCTTCAAACATTTCTGGTATATGAATAACATGATGTTTTTCAATGGCAAAAATCAATGAATATTGTAAATGCACAAACAGTAATTTCTCCGCATTGCAAGGTGCAAGTCTGAAATTTTTTGCTTTTTCCTGCTCCTCTTAGCATGATAAAGAAGATTCAAAGAGAGTGAGATGCCAGCTACTTTCATTCAGTCAGTAGCTTCAATCATTTCTGGACGTTTTTCAATGGTAAAAATCAATGAATATTGTAAATGCACAAACAGTAATTTCTCCACATTGCAATGTGCAATTCTAAAATTTTTTGCTTTTTCCTGCTCCTCTTAGCATGATAAAGAAGATTCAAAGAGAGTGAGATGCCTGCTCCTTTCATTCAGTCAGTAGCTTCAAACATTTCTGGTATATGAATAACATGATGTTTTTCAATGGCAAAAATCAATGAATATTGTAAATGCACAAACAGTAATTTCTCCGCATTGCAAGGTGCAATTCTGAAATTTTTTGCTTTTTCCTGCTCCTCTTAGCATGATAAAGAAGATTCAAAGAGAGTGAGATGCCAACTCCTTTCATTCAGTCAGTAGCTTCAAACATTTCTGGTATATGAATAACATGATGTTTTTCAATGGCAAAAATCAATGAATATTGTAAATGCACAAACAGTAATTTCTCCGCATTGCAAGGTGCAATTCTGAAATTTTTTGCTTTTTCCTGCTCCTCTTAGCATGATAAAGAAGATTCAAAGAGAGTGAGATGCCAGCTCCTTTCATTCAGTCAGTAGCTTCAATCATTTCTGGACGTTTTTCAATGGCAAAAATCAATGAATATTGTAAATGCACAAACAGTAATTTCTCCGCATTGCAAGGTGCAATTCTGAAATTTTTTGCTTTTTCCTGCTCCTCTTAGCATGATAAAGAAGATTCAAAGAGAGTGAGATGCCAGCTCCTTTCATTCAGTCAGTACCTTCAATCATTTCTGGACGTTTTTCAATGGCAAAAATCAATGAATATTGTAAATGCACAAACAGTAATTTCTCCGCATTGCAAGGTGCAATTCTGAAATTTTTTGCTTTTTCCCGCTCCTCTTAGCATGATAAAGAAGATTCAAAGAGAGTGAGGTGCCAGCTCCTTTCATTCAGTCAGTAGCTTCAAACATTTCTGGTATATGAATAACATGTTTTTCAATGGCAAAAATCAATGAATATTGTAAATGCACAAACAGTAATTTCTCCGCATTGCAAGGTGCAATTCTGAAATTTTTTGCTTTTTCCTGCTCCTCTTAGCATGATAAAGAAGATTCAAAGAGAGTGAGATGCCAGCTCCTTTCATTCAATCAGTAGCTTCAATCATTTCTGGACGTTTTTCAATGGCAAAAATCAATGAATATTGTATATGCACAAACAGTAATTTCTCCGCATTGCAAGGTGCAATTCTGAAATTTTTTGCTTTTTCCTGCTCCTCTTAGCATGATAAAGAAGATTCAAAGAGAGTGAGGTGCCAGCTCCTTTCATTCAGTCAGTAGCTTCAAACATTTCTGGTATATGAATAACATGTTTTTCAATGGCAAAAATCAATGAATATTGTAAATGCACAAACAGTAATTTCTCCGCATTGCAAGGTGCAATTCTGAAATTTTTTGCTTTTTCCTGCTCCTCTTAGCATGATAAAGAAGATTCAAAGAGAGTGAGATGCCAGCTCCTTTCATTCAGTCTGTAGCTTCAATCATTTCTGGTATATTAATAACATGATGTTTTTCAATCGCAAAAATCAATGAATATTGTAAATGCACAAACAGTAATTTCTCCGCATTGCAAGGTGCAATTCTGAAATTTTTTGCTTTTTCCTGCTCCTCTTAGCATGATAAAGAAGATTCAAAGAGAGTGAGATGCCAGCTCCTTTCATTCAGTCAGTAGCTTCAATCATTTCTGGACGTTTTTCAATGGCAAAAATCAATGAATATTGTAAATGCACAAACAGTAATTTCTCCGCATTGCAAGGTGCAATTCTGAAATTTTTTGCTTTTTCCTGCTCCTCTTAGCATGATAAAGAAGATTCAAAGAGAGTGAGATGCCAGCTCCTTTCATTCAGTCAGTAGCTTCAATCATTTCTGGTATATGAATAACATGATGTTTTTCAATGGCAAAAATCAATGAATATTGTAAATGCACAAACAGTAATTTCTCCGCATTGCAAGGTGCAATTCTGAAATTTTTTGCTTTTTCCTGCTCCTCTTAGCATGATAAAGAAGATTCAAAGAGAGTGAGATGCCAGCTCCTTTCATTCAGTCAGTAGCTTCAATCATTTCTGGACGTTTTTCCATGGCAAAAATCAATGAATATTGTAAATGCACAAACAGTAATTTCTCCGCATTGCAAGGTGCAATTCTGAAATTTTTTGCTTTTTCCTGCACCTCTTAGCATGATAAAGAAGATTCAAAGAGAGTGAGATGCCAGCTCCTTTCATTCAGTCAGTAGCTTCAATCATTTCTGGACGTTTTTCAATGGTAAAAATCAATGAATATTGTAAATGCACAAACAGTAATTTCTCCACATTGCAAGGTGCAATTCTGAAATTTTTTGCTTTTTCCTGCTCCTCTTAGCATGATAAAGAAGATTCAAAGAGAGTGAGATGCCAGCTCCTTTCATTCAGTCAGTAGCTTCAAACATTTCTGGTATATGAATAACATGATGTTTTTCAATGGCAAAAATCAATGAATATTGTAAATGCACAAACAGTAATTTCTCCGCATTGCAAGGTGCAAGTCTGAAATTTTTTGCTTTTTCCTGCTCCTCTTAGCATGATAAAGAAGATTCAAAGAGAGTGAGATGCCAGCTACTTTCATTCAGTCAGTAGCTTCAATCATTTCTGGACGTTTTTCAATGGTAAAAATCAATGAATATTGTAAATGCACAAACAGTAATTTCTCCACATTGCAAGGTGCAATTCTGAAATTTTTTGCTTTTTCCTGCTCCTCTTAGCATGATAAAGAAGATTCAAAGAGAGTGAGATGCCAACTCCTTTCATTCAGTCAGTAGCTTCAAACATTTCTGGTATATGAATAACATGATGTTTTTCAATGGCAAAAATCAATGAATATTGTAAATGCACAAACAGTAATTTCTCCGCATTGCAAGGTGCAATTCTGAAATTTTTTGCTTTTTCCTGCTCCTCTTAGCATGATAAAGAAGATTCAAAGAGAGTGAGATGCCAGCTCCTTTCATTCAGTCAGTAGCTTCAATCATTTCTGGACGTTTTTCAATGGCAAAAATCAATGAATATTGTAAATGCACAAACAGTAATTTCTCCGCATTGCAAGGTGCAATTCTGAAATTTTTTGCTTTTTCCTGCTCCTCTTAGCATGATAAAGAAGATTCAAAGAGAGTGAGATGCCAGCTCCTTTCATTCAGTCAGTACCTTCAATCATTTCTGGACGTTTTTCAATGGCAAAAATCAATGAATATTGTAAATGCACAAACAGTAATTTCTCCGCATTGCAAGGTGCAATTCTGAAATTTTTTGCTTTTTCCCGCTCCTCTTAGCATGATAAAGAAGATTCAAAGAGAGTGAGGTGCCAGCTCCTTTCATTCAGTCAGTAGCTTCAAACATTTCTGGTATATGAATAACATGTTTTTCAATGGCAAAAATCAATGAATATTGTAAATGCACAAACAGTAATTTCTCCGCATTGCAAGGTGCAATTCTGAAATTTTTTGCTTTTTCCTGCTCCTCTTAGCATGATAAAGAAGATTCAAAGAGAGTGAGATGCCAGCTCCTTTCATTCAGTCAGTAGCTTCAATCATTTCTGGACGTTTTTCAATGGCAAAAATCAATGAATATTGTAAATGCACAAACAGTAATTTCTCCGCATTGCAAGGTGCAATTCTGAAATTTTTTGCTTTTTCCTGCTCCTCTTAGCATGATAAAGAAGATTCAAAGAGAGTGAGATGCCAGCTCCTTTCATTCAGTCAGTAGCTTCAATCATTTCTGGACGTTTTTCAATGGCAAAAATCAATGAATATTGTAAATGCACAAACAGTAATTTCTCCGCATTGCAAGGTGCAATTCTGAAATTTTTTGCTTTTTCCTGCTCCTCTTAGCATGATAAAGAAGATTCAAAGAGAGTGAGATGCCAGCTCCTTTGATTCAGTCAGTAGCTTCAAACATTTCTGGTATATGAATAACATGATGTTTTTCAATGGCAAAAATCAATGAATATTGTAAATGCACAAACAGTAATTTCTCCGCATTGCAAGGTGCAAGTCTGAAATTTTTTGCTTTTTCCTGCTCCTCTTAGCATGATAAAGAAGATTCAAAGAGAGTGAGATGCCAGCTACTTTCATTCAGTCAGTAGCTTCAATCATTTCTGGACGTTTTTCAATGGTAAAAATCAATGAATATTGTAAATGCACAAACAGTAATTTCTCCACATTGCAAGGTGCAATTCTGAAATTTTTTGCTTTTTCCTGCTCCTCTTAGCATGATAAAGATTCAAAGAGAGTGAGATGCCAGCTCCTTTCATTCAGTCAGTAGCTTCAAACATTTCTGGTATATGAATAACATGATGTTTTTCAATGGCAAAAATCAATGAATATTGTAAATGCACAAACAGTAATTTCTCCGCATTGCAAGGTGCAAGTCTGAAATTTTTTGCTTTTTCCTGCTCCTCTTAGCATGATAAAGAAGATTCAAAGAGAGTGAGATGCCAGCTACTTTCATTCAGTCAGTAGCTTCAATCATTTCTGGACGTTTTTCAATGGTAAAAATCAATGAATATTGTAAATGCACAAACAGTCATTTCTCCACATTGCAAGGTGCAATTCTGAAATTTTTTGCTTTTTCCTGCTCCTCTTAGCATGATAAAGAAGATTCAAAGAGAGTGAGATGCCAGCTCCTTTCATTCAGTCTGTAGCTTCAAACATTTCTGGTATATGAATAACATGATGTTTTTCAATGGCAAAAATCAATGAATATTGTAAATGCACAAACAGTAATTTCTCCACATTGCAAGGTGCAATTCTGAAATTTTTTGCTTTTTCCTGCTCCTCTTAGCATGATAAAGAAGATTCAAAGAGAGTGAGATGCCAGCTCCTTTCATTCAGTCAGTAGCTTCAAACATTTCTGGTATATGAATAACATGATGTTTTTCAATGGCAAAAATCAATGAATATTGTAAATGCACAAACAGTAATTTCTCCGCATTGCAAGGTGCAATTCTGAAATTTTTTGCTTTTTCCTGCTCCTCTTAGCATGATAAAGAAGATTCAAAGAGAGTGAGATGCCAGCTCCTTTCATTCAGTCAGTAGCTTCAATCATTTCTGGACGTTTTTCAATGGCAAAAATCAATGAATATTGTAAATGCACAAACAGTAATTTCTCCGCATTGCAAGGTGCAATTCTGAAATTTTTTGCTTTTTCCTGCTCCTCTTAGCATGATAAAGAAGATTCAAAGAGAGTGAGATGTCAGCTCCTTTCATTCAGTCAGTAGCTTCAAACATTTCTGGTATATGAATAACATGATGTTTTTCAATGGCAAAAATCAATGAATATTGTAAATGCACAAACAGTAATTTCTCCGCATTGCAAGGTGCAATTCTGAAATTTTTTGCTTTTTCCTGCTCCTCTTAGCATGATAAAGAAGATTCAAAGAGAGTGAGATGCCAGCTCCTTTCATTCAGTCAGTAGCTTCAATCATTTCTGGACGTTTTTCAATGGCAAAAATCAATGAATATTGTAAATGCACAAACAGTAATTTCTCCGCATTGCAAGGTGCAATTCTGAAATTTTTTGCTTTTTCCTGCTCCTCTTAGCATGATAAAGAGGATTCAAAGAGAGTGAGATGCCAGCTCCTTTCATTCAGTCAGTAGCTTCAATCATTTCTGGACGTTTTTCAATGGCAAAAATCAATGAATATTGTAAATGCACAAACAGTAATTTCTCCGCATTGCAAGGTGCAATTCTGAAATTTTTTGCTTTTTCCTGCTCCTCTTAGCATGATAAAGAAGATTCAAAGAGAGTGAGATGCCAGCTCCTTTCATTCAGTCAGTAGCTTCAAACATTTCTGGTATATGAATAACATGATGTTTTTCAATGGCAAAAATCAATGAATATTGTAAATGCACAAACAGTAATTTCTCCGCATTGCAAGGTGCAAGTCTGAAATTTTTTGCTTTTTCCTGCTCCTCTTAGCATGATAAAGAAGATTCAAAGAGAGTGAGATGCCAGCTACTTTCATTCAGTCAGTAGCTTCAATCATTTCTGGACGTTTTTCAATGGTAAAAATCAATGAATATTGTAAATGCACAAACAGTAATTTCTCCACATTGCAATGTGCAATTCTAAAATTTTTTGCTTTTTCCTGCTCCTCTTAGCATGATAAAGAAGATTCAAAGAGAGTGAGATGCCTGCTCCTTTCATTCAGTCAGTAGCTTCAAACATTTCTGGTATATGAATAACATGATGTTTTTCAATGGCAAAAATCAATGAATATTGTAAATGCACAAACAGTAATTTCTCCGCATTGCAAGGTGAAATTCTGAAATTTTTTGCTTTTTCCTGCTCCTCTTAGCATGATAAAGAAGATTCAAAGAGAGTGAGATGCCAACTCCTTTCATTCAGTCAGTAGCTTCAAACATTTCTGGTATATGAATAACATGATGTTTTTCAATGGCAAAAATCAATGAATATTGTAAATGCACAAACAGTAATTTCTCCGCATTGCAAGGTGCAATTCTGAAATTTTTTGCTTTTTCCTGCTCCTCTTAGCATGATAAAGAAGATTCAAAGAGAGTGAGATGCCAGCTCCTTTCATTCAGTCAGTAGCTTCAATCATTTCTGGACGTTTTTCAATGGCAAAAATCAATGAATATTGTAAATGCACAAACAGTAATTTCTCCGCATTGCAAGGTGCAATTCTGAAATTTTTTGCTTTTTCCTGCTCCTCTTAGCATGATAAAGAAGATTCAAAGAGAGTGAGATGCCAGCTCCTTTCATTCAGTCAGTACCTTCAATCATTTCTGGACGTTTTTCAATGGCAAAAATCAATGAATATTGTAAATGCACAAACAGTAATTTCTCCGCATTGCAAGGTGCAATTCTGAAATTTTTTGCTTTTTCCCGCTCCTCTTAGCATGATAAAGAAGATTCAAAGAGAGTGAGGTGCCAGCTCCTTTCATTCAGTCAGTAGCTTCAAACATTTCTGGTATATGAATAACATGTTTTTCAATGGCAAAAATCAATGAATATTGTAAATGCACAAACAGTAATTTCTCCGCATTGCAAGGTGCAATTCTGAAATTTTTTGCTTTTTCCTGCTCCTCTTAGCATGATAAAGAAGATTCAAAGAGAGTGAGATGCCAGCTCCTTTCATTCAATCAGTAGCTTCAATCATTTCTGGACGTTTTTCAATGGCAAAAATCAATGAATATTGTATATGCACAAACAGTAATTTCTCCGCATTGCAAGGTGCAATTCTGAAATTTTTTGCTTTTTCCTGCTCCTCTTAGCATGATAAAGAAGATTCAAAGAGAGTGAGGTGCCAGCTCCTTTCATTCAGTCAGTAGCTTCAAACATTTCTGGTATATGAATAACATGTTTTTCAATGGCAAAAATCAATGAATATTGTAAATGCACAAACAGTAATTTCTCCGCATTGCAAGGTGCAATTCTGAAATTTTTTGCTTTTTCCTGCTCCTCTTAGCATGATAAAGAAGATTCAAAGAGAGTGAGATGCCAGCTCCTTTCATTCAGTCAGTAGCTTCAATCATTTCTGGACGTTTTTCAATGGCAAAAATCAATGAATATTGTAAATGCACAAACAGTAATTTCTCCGCATTGCAAGGTGCAATTCTGAAATTTTTTGCTTTTTCCTGCTCCTCTTAGCATGATAAAGAAGATTCAAAGAGAGTGAGATGCCAGCTCCTTTCGTTCAGTCAGTAGCTTCAATCATTTCTGGACGTTTTTCAATGGCAAAAATCATTGAATATTATAAATGCACAAACAGTAATTTCTCCGCATAGCAAGGTGCAATTCTGAAATTTTTTACTTTTTCCTGCTCCTCTTAGCATGATAAAGAAGATTCAAAGAGAGTGAGATGCCAGCTCCTTTCATTCAGTCAGTAGCTTCAATCATTTCTGGTATATGAATAACATGATGTTTTTCAATGGCAAAAATCAATGAATATTGTAAATGCACAAACAGTAATTTCTCCGCATTGCAAGGTGCAATTCTGAAATTTTTTGCTTTTTCCTGCTCCTCTTAGCATGATAAAGAAGATTCAAAGAGAGTGAGATGCCAGCTCCTTTCATTCAGTCAGTAGCTTCAATCATTTCTGGACGTTTTTCAATGGCAAAAATCAATGAATATTGTAAATGCACAAACAGTAATTTCTCCGCATTGCAAGGTGCAATTCTGAAATTTTTTGGTTTTTCCTGCTCCTCTTAGCATGATAAAGAAGATTCAAAGAGAGTGAGATGCCAGCTACTTTCATTCAGTCAGTAGCTTCAAACATTTCTGGTATATGAATAACATAATGTTTTTCAATGGCAAAAATCAATGAATATTGTAAATGCACAAACAGTAATTTCTCCGCATTGCAAGGTGCAAGTCTGAAATTTTTTGCTTTTTCCTGCTCCTCTTAGCATGATAAAGAAGATTCAAAGAGAGTGAGATGCCAGCTACTTTCATTCAGTCAGTAGCTTCAATCATTTCTGGACGTTTTTCAATGGTAAAAATCAATGAATATTGTAAATGCACAAACAGTAATTTCTCCACATTGCAAGGTGCAATTCTGAAATTTTTTGCTTTTTCCTGCTCCTCTTAGCATGATAAAGAAGATTCAAAGAGAGTGAGATGCCAGCTCCTTTCATTCAGTCAGTAGCTTCAAACATTTCTGGTATATGAATAACATGATGTTTTTCAATGGCAAAAATCAATGAATATTGTAAATGCACAAACAGTAATTTCTCCGCATTGCAAGGTGCAATTCTGAAATTTTTTGCTTTTTCCTGCTCCTCTTAGCATGATAAAGAACATTCAAAGAGAGTGAGATGCCAGCTCCTTTCATTCAGTCAGTAGCTTCAATCATTTCTGGATGTTTTTCAATGGCAAAAATCAATGAATATTGTAAATGCACAAACTGTAATTTCTCCGCATTGCAAGGTGCAATTCTGAAATTTTTTGCTTTTTCCTGCTCCTCTTAGCATGATAAAGAAGATTCAAAGAGAGTGAGATGCCAGCTCCTTTCATTCAGTCAGTAGCTTCAATCATTTCTGGACGTTTTTCAATGGCAAAAATCAATGAATATTGTAAATGCACAAACAGTAATTTCTCCGCATTGCAAGGTGCAATTCTGAAATTTTTTGCTTTTTCCTGCTCCTTAGCAT
>NW_027368760.1:0-47466 GCF_046119375.1 Phyllobates terribilis | reverse complement strand
TGAATATTGTAAATGCACAAACAGTAATAACTCCACATTGCAAGGTGCAATTCTGAAATTTTTTGCTTTTTCCTGCTAATCCTAGCATGATAAAGAAGATTCAAAGAGAGTGAGATGCCAGCTCCTTTCATTCAGTCAGTAGCTTCAAACATTTCTGGTATATGAAAAACATGTTTTTCAATGGCAAAAATCAATGAATATTGTAAATGCACAAACAGTAATATCTCAACATTGCACGGTGCAATTCTGAAATTTTTAGCTTTTTCCTGTTAATCCTAGCATGATAAAGATTCAAAGAGAGTGAGATGCCAGCTCCTTTCATTCAGTCAGTAGCTTCAAACATTTCTGGTATATGAAAAACGTTTTTCAATGGCAAAAATCAATGAATATTGTAAATGCACAAACAGTAATATCTCCACATTGCAAGGTGCAATTCTGAAATTTTTTGCTTTTTCCTGTTAATCCTAGCATGATAAAGAAGATTCAAAGAGAGTGAGATGCCAGCTCCTTTCATTCAGTCAGTAGCTTCAAACATTTCTGGTATATGAAAAACATGTTTTTCAATGGCAAAAATCAATGAATATTGTAAATGCACAAACAGTAATATCTCCACATTGCAAGGTGCAATTCTGAAATTTTTTGCTTTTTCCTGCTAATCCTAGCATGATAAAGAAGATTCAAAGAGAGTGAGATGCCAGCTCCTTTCATTCAGTCAGTAGCTTCAAACATTTCTGGTATATGAAAAACATGTTTTTCAATGGCAAAAATCAATGAATATTGTAAATGCACAAACAGTAATATCTCCACATTGCACGGTGCAATTCTGAAATTTTTAGCTTTTTCCTGTTAATCCTAGCATGATAAAGAAGACTCAAAGAGAGATGCCAGCTCCTTTCATTCAGTCAGTAGCTTCAAACATTTCTGGTATATGAAAAACGTTTTTCAATGGCAAAAATCAATGAATATTGTAAATGCACAAACAGTAATATCTCCACATTGCAAGGTGCAATTCTGAAATTTTTTGCTTTTTCCTGCTAATCCTAGCATGATAAAGAAGATTCAAAGAGAGTGAGATGCCAGCTCCTTTCATTCAGTCAGTAGCTTCAAACATTTCTGGTATATGAAAAACATGTTTTTCAATGGCAAAAATCAATGAATATTGTAAATGCACAAACAGTAATATCTCCACATTGCACGGTGCAATTCTGAAATTTTTAGCTTTTTCCTGTTAATCCTAGCATGATAAAGAAGATTCAAAGAGAGTGAGATGCCAGCTCCTTTCATTCAGTCAGTAGCTTCAAACATTTCTGGTATATGAAAAACATGTTTTTCAATGGCAAAAATCAATGAATATTGTAAATGCACAAACAGTAATATCTCCACATTGCAAGGTGCAATTCTGAAATTCTTTGCTTTTTCCTGTTAATCCTAGCATGATAAAGAAGATTCAAAGAGAGTGAGATGCCAGCTCCTTTCATTCAGTCAGTAGCTTCAAACATTTCTGGTATATGAAAAACATGTTTTTCAATGGCAAAAATCAATGAATATTGTAAATGCACAAACAGTAATATCTCCACATTGCAAGGTGCAATTCTGAAATTTTTTGCTTTTTCCTGCTAATCCTAGCATGATAAAGAAGATTCAAAGAGAGTGAGATGCCAGCTCCTTTCATTCAGTCAGTAGCTTCAAACATTTCTGGTATATGAAAAACATGTTTTTCAATGGCAAAAATCAATGAATATTGTAAATGCACAAACAGTAATATCTCCACATTGCACGGTGCAATTCTGAAATTTTTAGCTTTTTCCTGTTAATCCTAGCATGATAAAGAAGATTCAAAGAGAGTGAGATGCCAGCTCCTTTCATTCAGTCAGTAGCTTCAAACATTTCTGGTATATGATAAACATGTTTTTCAATGGCAAAAATCAATGAATATTGTAAATGCACAAACAGTAATATCTCCACATTGCACGGTGCAATTCTGAAATTTTTAGCTTTTTCCTGTTAATCCTAGCATGATAAAGAAGATTCAAAGAGAGTGAGATGCCAGCTCCTTTCATTCAGTCAGTAGCTTCAAACATTTCTGGTATATGAAAAACATGTTTTTCAATGGCAAAAATCAATGAATATTGTAAATGCACAAACAGTAATATCTCCACATTGCAAGGTGCAATTCTGAAATTTTTTGCTTTTTCCTGCTAATCCTAGCATGATAAAGAAGATTCAAAGAGAGTGAGATGCCAGCTCCTTTCATTCAGTCAGTAGCTTCAAACATTTCTGGTATATGAAAAACATGTTTTTCAATGGCAAAAATCAATGAATATTGTAAATGCACAAACAGTAATATCTCAACATTGCACGGTGCAATTCTGAAATTTTTAGCTTTTTCCTGTTAATCCTAGCATGATAAAGAAGATTCAAAGAGAGTGAGATGCCAGCTCCTTTCATTCAGTCAGTAGCCTCAAACATTTCTGGTATATGAAAAACATGTTTTTCAATGGCAAAAATCAATGAATATTGTAAATGCACAAACAGTAATATCTCCACATTGCAAGGTGCAATTCTGAAATTTTTTGCTTTTTCCTGTTAATCCTAGCATGATAAAGAAGATTCAAAGAGAGTGAGATGCCAGCTCCTTTCATTCAGTCAGTAGCTTCAAACATTTCTGGTATATGAAAAACATGTTTTTCAATGGCAAAAATCAATGAATATTGTAAATGCACAAACAGTAATATCTCCACATTGCAAGGTGCAATTCTGAAATTTTTTGCTTTTTCCTGCTAATCCTAGCATGATAAAGAAGATTCAAAGAGAGTGAGATGCCAGCTCCTTTCATTCAGTCAGTAGCTTCAAACATTTCTGGTATATGAAAAACATGTTTTTCAATGGCAAAAATCAATGAATATTGTAAATGCACAAACAGTAATATCTCCACATTGCACGGTGCAATTCTGAAATTTTTAGCTTTTTCCTGTTAATCCTAGCATGATAAAGAAGATTCAAAGAGAGTGAGATGCCAGCTCCTTTCATTCAGTCAGTAGCTTCAAACATTTCTGGTATATGAAAAACATGTTTTTCAATGGCAAAAATCAATGAATATTGTAAATGCACAAACAATAATATCTCCACATTGCAAGGTGCAATTCTGAAATTTTTTGCTTTTTCCTGCTAATCCTAGCATGATAAAGAAGATTCAAAGAGAGTGAGATGCCAGCTCCTTTCATTCAGTCAGTAGCTTCAAACATTTCTGGTATATGAAAAACATGTTTTTCAATGGCAAAAATCAATGAATATTGTAAATGCACAAACAGTAATATCTCCACATTGCACGGTGCAATTATGAAATTTTTAGCTTTTTCCTGTTAATCCTAGCATGATAAAGAAGATTCAAAGAGAGTGAGATGCCAGCTCCTTTCATTCAGTCAGTAGCTTCAAACATTTCTGGTATATGAAAAACATGTTTTTCAATGGCAAAAATCAATGAATATTGTAAATGCACAAACAGTAATATCTCCACATTGCACGGTGCAATTCTGAAATTTTTAGCTTTTTCCTGTTAATCCTAGCATGATAAAGAAGATTCAAAGAGAGATGCCAGCTCCTTTCATTCAGTCAGTAGCTTCAAACATTTCTGGTATATGAAAAACGTTTTTCAATGGCAAAAATCAATGAATATTGTAAATGCACAAACAGTAATATCTCCACATTGCAAGGTGCAATTCTGAAATTTTTTGCTTTTTCCTGCTAATCCTAGCATGATAAAGAAGATTCAAAGAGAGTGAGATGCCAGCTCCTTTCATTCAGTCAGTAGCTTCAAACATTTCTGGTATATGAAAAACATGTTTTTCAATGGCAAAAATCAATGAATATTGTAAATGCACAAACAGTAATATCTCCACATTGCACGGTGCAATTCTGAAATTTTTAGCTTTTTCCTGTTAATCCTAGCATGATAAAGAAGATTCAAAGAGAGTGAGATGCCAGCTCCTTTCATTCAGTCAGTAGCTTCAAACATTTCTGGTATATGAAAAACATGTTTTTCAATGGCAAAAATCAATGAATATTGTAAATGCACAAACAGTAATATCTCCACATTGCAAGGTGCAATTCTGAAATTCTTTGCTTTTTCCTGTTAATCCTAGCATGATAAAGAAGATTCAAAGAGAGTGAGATGCCAGCTCCTTTCATTCAGTCAGTAGCTTCAAACATTTCTGGTATATGAAAAACATGTTTTTCAATGGCAAAAATCAATGAATATTGTAAATGCACAAACAGTAATATCTCCACATTGCAAGGTGCAATTCTGAAATTTTTTGCTTTTTCCTGCTAATCCTAGCATGATAAAGAAGATTCAAAGAGAGTGAGATGCCAGCTCCTTTCATTCAGTCAGTAGCTTCAAACATTTCTGGTATATGAAAAACATGTTTTTCAATGGCAAAAATCAATGAATATTGTAAATGCACAAACAGTAATATCTCCACATTGCACGGTGCAATTCTGAAATTTTTAGCTTTTTCCTGTTAATCCTAGCATGATAAAGAAGATTCAAAGAGAGTGAGATGCCAGCTCCTTTCATTCAGTCAGTAGCTTCAAACATTTCTGGTATATGAAAAACATGTTTTTCAATGGCAAAAATCAATGAATATTGTAAATGCACAAACAGTAATATCTCCACATTGCACGGTGCAATTCTGAAATTTTTAGCTTTTTCCTGTTAATCCTAGCATGATAAAGAAGATTCAAAGAGAGTGAGATGCCAGCTCCTTTCATTCAGTCAGTAGCTTCAAACATTTCTGGTATATGAAAAACATGTTTTTCAATGGCAAAAATCAATGAATATTGTAAATGCACAAACAGTAATATCTCCACATTGCAAGGTGCAATTCTGAAATTTTTTGCTTTTTCCTGCTAATCCTAGCATGATAAAGAAGATTCAAAGAGAGTGAGATGCCAGCTCCTTTCATTCAGTCAGTAGCTTCAAACATTTCTGGTATATGAAAAACATGTTTTTCAATGGCAAAAATCAATGAATATTGTAAATGCACAAACAGTAATATCTCAACATTGCACGGTGCAATTCTGAAATTTTTAGCTTTTTCCTGTTAATCCTAGCATGATAAAGAAGATTCAAAGAGAGTGAGATGCCAGCTCCTTTCATTCAGTCAGTAGCCTCAAACATTTCTGGTATATGAAAAACATGTTTTTCAATGGCAAAAATCAATGAATATTGTAAATGCACAAACAGTAATATCTCCACATTGCAAGGTGCAATTCTGAAATTTTTTGCTTTTTCCTGTTAATCCTAGCATGATAAAGAAGATTCAAAGAGAGTGAGATGCCAGCTCCTTTCATTCAGTCAGTAGCTTCAAACATTTCTGGTATATGAAAAACATGTTTTTCAATGGCAAAAATCAATGAATATTGTAAATGCACAAACAGTAATATCTCCACATTGCAAGGTGCAATTCTGAAATTTTTTGCTTTTTCCTGCTAATCCTAGCATGATAAAGAAGATTCAAAGAGAGTGAGATGCCAGCTCCTTTCATTCAGTCAGTAGCTTCAAACATTTCTGGTATATGAAAAACATGTTTTTCAATGGCAAAAATCAATGAATATTGTAAATGCACAAACAGTAATATCTCAACATTGCACGGTGCAATTCTGAAATTTTTAGCTTTTTCCTGTTAATCCTAGCATGATAAAGAAGATTCAAAGAGAGTGAGATGCCAGCTCCTTTCATTCAGTCAGTAGCTTCAAACATTTCTGGTATATGAAAAACGTTTTTCAATGGCAAAAATCAATGAATATTGTAAATGCACAAACAGTAATATCTCCACATTGCAAGGTGCAATTCTGAAATTTTTTGCTTTTTCCTGTTAATCCTAGCATGATAAAGAAGATTCAAAGAGAGTGAGATGCCAGCTCCTTTCATTCAGTCAGTAGCTTCAAACATTTCTGGTATATGAAAAACGTTTTTCAATGGCAAAAATCAATGAATATTGTAAATGCACAAACAGTAATATCTCCACATTGCAAGGTGCAATTCTGAAATTTTTTGCTTTTTCCTGCTAATCCTAGCATGATAAAGAAGATTCAAAGAGAGTGAGATGCCAGCTCCTTTCATTCAGTCAGTAGCTTCAAACATTTCTGGTATATGAAAAACATGTTTTTCAATGGCAAAAATCAATGAATATTGTAAATGCACAAACAGTAATATCTCCACATTGCACGGTGCAATTCTGAAATTTTTAGCTTTTTCCTGTTAATCCTAGCATGATAAAGAAGATTCAAAGAGAGTGAGATGCCAGCTCCTTTCATTCAGTCAGTAGCTTCAAACATTTCTGGTATATGAAAAACATGTTTTTCAATGGCAAAAATCAATGAATATTGTAAATGCACAAACAGTAATATCTCCACATTGCACGGTGCAATTCTGAAATTTTTAGCTTTTTCCTGTTAATCCTAGCATGATAAAGAAGATTCAAAGAGAGTGAGATGCCAGCTCCTTTCATTCAGTCAGTAGCCTCAAACATTTCTGGTATATGAAAAACATGTTTTTCAATGGCAAAAATCAATGAATATTGTAAATGCACAAACAGTAATATCTCCACATTGCAAGGTGCAATTCTGAAATTTTTTGCTTTTTCCTGTTAATCCTAGCATGATAAAGAAGATTCAAAGAGAGTGAGATGCCAGCTCCTTTCATTCAGTCAGTAGCTTCAAACATTTCTGGTATATGAAAAACATGTTTTTCAATGGCAAAAATCAATGAATATTGTAAATGCACAAACAGTAATATCTCCACATTGCAAGGTGCAATTCTGAAATTTTTTGCTTTTTCCTGCTAATCCTAGCATGATAAAGAAGATTCAAAGAGAGTGAGATGCCAGCTCCTTTCATTCAGTCAGTAGCTTCAAACATTTCTGGTATATGAAAAACATGTTTTTCAATGGCAAAAATCAATGAATATTGTAAATGCACAAACAGTAATATCTCCACATTGCACGGTGCAATTCTGAAATTTTTAGCTTTTTCCTGTTAATCCTAGCATGATAAAGAAGATTCAAAGAGAGTGAGATGCCAGCTCCTTTCATTCAGTCAGTAGCTTCAAACATTTCTGGTATATGAAAAACATGTTTTTCAATGGCAAAAATCAATGAATATTGTAAATGCACAAACAATAATATCTCCACATTGCAAGGTGCAATTCTGAAATTTTTTGCTTTTTCCTGCTAATCCTAGCATGATAAAGAAGATTCAAAGAGAGTGAGATGCCAGCTCCTTTCATTCAGTCAGTAGCTTCAAACATTTCTGGTATATGAAAAACATGTTTTTCAATGGCAAAAATCAATGAATATTGTAAATGCACAAACAGTAATATCTCCACATTGCACGGTGCAATTATGAAATTTTTAGCTTTTTCCTGTTAATCCTAGCATGATAAAGAAGATTCAAAGAGAGTGAGATGCCAGCTCCTTTCATTCAGTCAGTAGCTTCAAACATTTCTGGTATATGAAAAACATGTTTTTCAATGGCAAAAATCAATGAATATTGTAAATGCACAAACAGTAATAACTCCACATTGCAAGGTGCAATTCTGAAATTTTTTGCTTTTTCCTGCTAATCCTAGCATGATAAAGAAGATTCAAAGAGAGTGAGATGCCAGCTCCTTTCATTCGGAATAGTCAGTAGCTTCAAACATTTCTGGTATATGAAAAACATGTTTTTCAATGGCAAAAATCAATGAATATTGTAAATGCACAAACAGTAATATCTCAACATTGCATGGTGCAATTCTGAAATTTTTAGCTTTTTCCTGTTAATCCTAGCATGATAAAGATTCAAAGAGAGTGAGATGCCAGCTCCTTTCATTCAGTCAGTAGCTTCAAACATTTCTGGTATATGAAAAACGTTTTTCAATGGCAAAAATCAATGAATATTGTAAATGCACAAACAGTAATATCTCCACATTGCAAGGTGCAATTCTGAAATTTTTTGCTTTTTCCTGTTAATCCTAGCATGATAAAGAAGATTCAAAGAGAGTGAGATGCCAGCTCCTTTCATTCAGTCAGTAGCTTCAAACATTTCTGGTATATGAAAAACATGTTTTTCAATGGCAAAAATCAATGAATATTGTAAATGCACAAACAGTAATATCTCCACATTGCAAGGTGCAATTCTGAAATTTTTTGCTTTTTCCTGCTAATCCTAGCATGATAAAGAAGATTCAAAGAGAGTGAGATGCCAGCTCCTTTCATTCAGTCAGTAGCTTCAAACATTTCTGGTATATGAAAAACATGTTTTTCAATGGCAAAAATCAATGAATATTGTAAATGCACAAACAGTAATATCTCCACATTGCACGGTGCAATTCTGAAATTTTTAGCTTTTTCCTGTTAATCCTAGCATGATAAAGAAGACTCAAAGAGAGATGCCAGCTCCTTTCATTCAGTCAGTAGCTTCAAACATTTCTGGTATATGAAAAACGTTTTTCAATGGCAAAAATCAATGAATATTGTAAATGCACAAACAGTAATATCTCCACATTGCAAGGTGCAATTCTGAAATTTTTTGCTTTTTCCTGCTAATCCTAGCATGATAAAGAAGATTCAAAGAGAGTGAGATGCCAGCTCCTTTCATTCAGTCAGTAGCTTCAAACATTTCTGGTATATGAAAAACATGTTTTTCAATGGCAAAAATCAATGAATATTGTAAATGCACAAACAGTAATATCTCCACATTGCACGGTGCAATTCTGAAATTTTTAGCTTTTTCCTGTTAATCCTAGCATGATAAAGAAGATTCAAAGAGAGTGAGATGCCAGCTCCTTTCATTCAGTCAGTAGCTTCAAACATTTCTGGTATATGAAAAACATGTTTTTCAATGGCAAAAATCAATGAATATTGTAAATGCACAAACAGTAATATCTCCACATTGCAAGGTGCAATTCTGAAATTCTTTGCTTTTTCCTGTTAATCCTAGCATGATAAAGAAGATTCAAAGAGAGTGAGATGCCAGCTCCTTTCATTCAGTCAGTAGCTTCAAACATTTCTGGTATATGAAAAACATGTTTTTCAATGGCAAAAATCAATGAATATTGTAAATGCACAAACAGTAATATCTCCACATTGCAAGGTGCAATTCTGAAATTTTTTGCTTTTTCCTGCTAATCCTAGCATGATAAAGAAGATTCAAAGAGAGTGAGATGCCAGCTCCTTTCATTCAGTCAGTAGCTTCAAACATTTCTGGTATATGAAAAACATGTTTTTCAATGGCAAAAATCAATGAATATTGTAAATGCACAAACAGTAATAGCTCCACATTGCACGGTGCAATTCTGAAATTTTTAGCTTTTTCCTGTTAATCCTAGCATGATAAAGAAGATTCAAAGAGAGTGAGATGCCAGCTCCTTTCATTCAGTCAGTAGCTTCAAACATTTCTGGTATATGATAAACATGTTTTTCAATGGCAAAAATCAATGAATATTGTAAATGCACAAACAGTAATATCTCCACATTGCACGGTGCAATTCTGAAATTTTTAGCTTTTTCCTGTTAATCCTAGCATGATAAAGAAGATTCAAAGAGAGTGAGATGCCAGCTCCTTTCAGTCAGTAGCTTCAAACATTTCTGGTATATGAAAAACATGTTTTTCAATGGCAAAAATCAATGAATATTGTAAATGCACAAACAGTAATATCTCCACATTGCAAGGTGCAATTCTGAAATTTTTTGCTTTTTCCTGCTAATCCTAGCATGATAAAGAAGATTCAAAGAGAGTGAGATGCCAGCTCCTTTCATTCAGTCAGTAGCTTCAAACATTTCTGGTATATGAAAAACATGTTTTTCAATGGCAAAAATCAATGAATATTGTAAATGCACAAACAGTAATATCTCAACATTGCACGGTGCAATTCTGAAATTTTTAGCTTTTTCCTGTTAATCCTAGCATGATAAAGAAGATTCAAAGAGAGTGAGATGCCAGCTCCTTTCATTCAGTCAGTAGCCTCAAACATTTCTGGTATATGAAAAACATGTTTTTCAATGGCAAAAATCAATGAATATTGTAAATGCACAAACAGTAATATCTCCACATTGCAAGGTGCAATTCTGAAATTTTTTGCTTTTTCCTGTTAATCCTAGCATGATAAAGAAGATTCAAAGAGAGTGAGATGCCAGCTCCTTTCATTCAGTCAGTAGCTTCAAACATTTCTGGTATATGAAAAACATGTTTTTCAATGGCAAAAATCAATGAATATTGTAAATGCACAAACAGTAATATCTCCACATTGCAAGGTGCAATTCTGAAATTTTTTGCTTTTTCCTGCTAATCCTAGCATGATAAAGAAGATTCAAAGAGAGTGAGATGCCAGCTCCTTTCATTCAGTCAGTAGCTTCAAACATTTCTGGTATATGAAAAACATGTTTTTCAATGGCAAAAATCAATGAATATTGTAAATGCACAAACAGTAATATCTCCACATTGCACGGTGCAATTCTGAAATTTTTAGCTTTTTCCTGTTAATCCTAGCATGATAAAGAAGATTCAAAGAGAGTGAGATGCCAGCTCCTTTCATTCAGTCAGTAGCTTCAAACATTTCTGGTATATGAAAAACATGTTTTTCAATGGCAAAAATCAATGAATATTGTAAATGCACAAACAATAATATCTCCACATTGCAAGGTGCAATTCTGAAATTTTTTGCTTTTTCCTGCTAATCCTAGCATGATAAAGAAGATTCAAAGAGAGTGAGATGCCAGCTCCTTTCATTCAGTCAGTAGCTTCAAACATTTCTGGTATATGAAAAACATGTTTTTCAATGGCAAAAATCAATGAATATTGTAAATGCACAAACAGTAATATCTCCACATTGCACGGTGCAATTATGAAATTTTTAGCTTTTTCCTGTTAATCCTAGCATGATAAAGAAGATTCAAAGAGAGTGAGATGCCAGCTCCTTTCATTCAGTCAGTAGCTTCAAACATTTCTGGTATATGAAAAACATGTTTTTCAATGGCAAAAATCAATGAATATTGTAAATGCACAAACAGTAATATCTCCACATTGCACGGTGCAATTCTGAAATTTTTAGCTTTTTCCTGTTAATCCTAGCATGATAAAGAAGATTCAAAGAGAGATGCCAGCTCCTTTCATTCAGTCAGTAGCTTCAAACATTTCTGGTATATGAAAAACGTTTTTCAATGGCAAAAATCAATGAATATTGTAAATGCACAAACAGTAATATCTCCACATTGCAAGGTGCAATTCTGAAATTTTTTGCTTTTTCCTGCTAATCCTAGCATGATAAAGAAGATTCAAAGAGAGTGAGATGCCAGCTCCTTTCATTCAGTCAGTAGCTTCAAACATTTCTGGTATATGAAAAACATGTTTTTCAATGGCAAAAATCAATGAATATTGTAAATGCACAAACAGTAATATCTCCACATTGCACGGTGCAATTCTGAAATTTTTAGCTTTTTCCTGTTAATCCTAGCATGATAAAGAAGATTCAAAGAGAGTGAGATGCCAGCTCCTTTCATTCAGTCAGTAGCTTCAAACATTTCTGGTATATGAAAAACATGTTTTTCAATGGCAAAAATCAATGAATATTGTAAATGCACAAACAGTAATATCTCCACATTGCAAGGTGCAATTCTGAAATTCTTTGCTTTTTCCTGTTAATCCTAGCATGATAAAGAAGATTCAAAGAGAGTGAGATGCCAGCTCCTTTCATTCAGTCAGTAGCTTCAAACATTTCTGGTATATGAAAAACATGTTTTTCAATGGCAAAAATCAATGAATATTGTAAATGCACAAACAGTAATATCTCCACATTGCAAGGTGCAATTCTGAAATTTTTTGCTTTTTCCTGCTAATCCTAGCATGATAAAGAAGATTCAAAGAGAGTGAGATGCCAGCTCCTTTCATTCAGTCAGTAGCTTCAAACATTTCTGGTATATGAAAAACATGTTTTTCAATGGCAAAAATCAATGAATATTGTAAATGCACAAACAGTAATATCTCCACATTGCACGGTGCAATTCTGAAATTTTTAGCTTTTTCCTGTTAATCCTAGCATGATAAAGAAGATTCAAAGAGAGTGAGATGCCAGCTCCTTTCATTCAGTCAGTAGCTTCAAACATTTCTGGTATATGAAAAACATGTTTTTCAATGGCAAAAATCAATGAATATTGTAAATGCACAAACAGTAATATCTCCACATTGCACGGTGCAATTCTGAAATTTTTAGCTTTTTCCTGTTAATCCTAGCATGATAAAGAAGATTCAAAGAGAGTGAGATGCCAGCTCCTTTCATTCAGTCAGTAGCTTCAAACATTTCTGGTATATGAAAAACATGTTTTTCAATGGCAAAAATCAATGAATATTGTAAATGCACAAACAGTAATATCTCCACATTGCAAGGTGCAATTCTGAAATTTTTTGCTTTTTCCTGCTAATCCTAGCATGATAAAGAAGATTCAAAGAGAGTGAGATGCCAGCTCCTTTCATTCAGTCAGTAGCTTCAAACATTTCTGGTATATGAAAAACATGTTTTTCAATGGCAAAAATCAATGAATATTGTAAATGCACAAACAGTAATATCTCAACATTGCGCGGTGCAATTCTGAAATTTTTAGCTTTTTCCTGTTAATCCTAGCATGATAAAGAAGATTCAAAGAGAGTGAGATGCCAGCTCCTTTCATTCAGTCAGTAGCCTCAAACATTTCTGGTATATGAAAAACATGTTTTTCAATGGCAAAAATCAATGAATATTGTAAATGCACAAACAGTAATATCTCCACATTGCAAGGTGCAATTCTGAAATTTTTTGCTTTTTCCTGTTAATCCTAGCATGATAAAGAAGATTCAAAGAGAGTGAGATGCCAGCTCCTTTCATTCAGTCAGTAGCTTCAAACATTTCTGGTATATGAAAAACATGTTTTTCAATGGCAAAAATCAATGAATATTGTAAATGCACAAACAGTAATATCTCCACATTGCAAGGTGCAATTCTGAAATTTTTTGCTTTTTCCTGCTAATCCTAGCATGATAAAGAAGATTCAAAGAGAGTGAGATGCCAGCTCCTTTCATTCAGTCAGTAGCTTCAAACATTTCTGGTATATGAAAAACATGTTTTTCAATGGCAAAAATCAATGAATATTGTAAATGCACAAACAGTAATATCTCCACATTGCACGGTGCAATTATGAAATTTTTAGCTTTTTCCTGTTAATCCTAGCATGATAAAGAAGATTCAAAGAGAGTGAGATGCCAGCTCCTTTCATTCAGTCAGTAGCTTCAAACATTTCTGGTATATGAAAAACATGTTTTTCAATGGCAAAAATCAATGAATATTGTAAATGCACAAACAGTAATAACTCCACATTGCAAGGTGCAATTCTGAAATTTTTTGCTTTTTCCTGCTAATCCTAGCATGATAAAGAAGATTCAAAGAGAGTGAGATGCCAGCTCCTTTCATTCAGTCAGTAGCTTCAAACATTTCTGGTATATGAAAAACATGTTTTTCAATGGCAAAAATCAATGAATATTGTAAATGCACAAACAGTAATATCTCAACATTGCACGGTGCAATTCTGAAATTTTTAGCTTTTTCCTGTTAATCCTAGCATGATAAAGAAGATTCAAAGAGAGTGAGATGCCAGCTCCTTTCATTCAGTCAGTAGCTTCAAACATTTCTGGTATATGAAAAACGTTTTTCAATGGCAAAAATCAATGAATATTGTAAATGCACAAACAGTAATATCTCCACATTGCAAGGTGCAATTCTGAAATTTTTTGCTTTTTCCTGTTAATCCTAGCATGATAAAGAAGATTCAAAGAGAGTGAGATGCCAGCTCCTTTCATTCAGTCAGTAGCTTCAAACATTTCTGGTATATGAAAAACATGTTTTTCAATGGCAAAAATCAATGAATATTGTAAATGCACAAACAGTAATATCTCCACATTGCAAGGTGCAATTCTGAAATTTTTTGCTTTTTCCTGCTAATCCTAGCATGATAAAGAAGATTCAAAGAGAGTGAGATGCCAGCTCCTTTCATTCAGTCAGTAGCTTCAAACATTTCTGGTATATGAAAAACATGTTTTTCAATGGCAAAAATCAATGAATATTGTAAATGCACAAACAGTAATATCTCCACATTGCACGGTGCAATTCTGAAATTTTTAGCTTTTTCCTGTTAATCCTAGCATGATAAAGAAGATTCAAAGAGAGTGAGATGCCAGCTCCTTTCATTCAGTCAGTAGCTTCAAACATTTCTGGTATATGAAAAACATGTTTTTCAATGGCAAAAATCAATGAATATTGTAAATGCACAAACAGTAATATCTCCACATTGCAAGGTGCAATTCTGAAATTTTTTGCTTTTTCCTGCTAATCCTAGCATGATAAAGAAGATTCAAAGAGAGTGAGATGCCAGCTCCTTTCATTCAGTCAGTAGCTTCAAACATTTCTGGTATATGAAAAACATGTTTTTCAATGGCAAAAATCAATGAATATTGTAAATGCACAAACAGTAATATCTCAACATTGCACGGTGCAATTCTGAAATTTTTAGCTTTTTCCTGTTAATCCTAGCATGATAAAGAAGATTCAAAGAGAGTGAGATGCCAGCTCCTTTCATTCAGTCAGTAGCTTCAAACATTTCTGGTATATGAAAAACATGTTTTTCAATGGCAAAAATCAATGAATATTGTAAATGCACAAACAGTAATAAATATCTCCACATTGCAAGGTGCAATTCTGAAATTCTTTGCTTTTTCCTGTTAATCCTAGCATGATAAAGAAGATTCAAAGAGAGTGAGATGCCAGCTCCTTTCATTCAGTCAGTAGCTTCAAACATTTCTGGTATATGAAAAACATGTTTTTCAATGGCAAAAATCAATGAATATTGTAAATGCACAAACAGTAATATCTCCACATTGCAAGGTGCAATTCTGAAATTTTTTGCTTTTTCCTGCTAATCCTAGCATGATAAAGAAGATTCAGAGTGAGATGCCAGCTCCTTTCATTCAGTCAGTAGCTTCAAACATTTCTGGTATATGAAAAACATGTTTTTCAATGGCAAAAATCAATGAATATTGTAAATGCACAAACAGTAATATCTCCACATTGCACGGTGCAATTCTGAAATTTTTAGCTTTTTCCTGTTAATCCTAGCATGATAAAGAAGATTCAAAGAGAGTGAGATGCCAGCTCCTTTCATTCAGTCAGTAGCCTCAAACATTTCTGGTATATGAAAAACATGTTTTTCAATGGCAAAAATCAATGAATATTGTAAATGCACAAACAGTAATATCTCCACATTGCAAGGTGCAATTCTGAAATTTTTTGCTTTTTCCTGTTAATCCTAGCATGATAAAGAAGATTCAAAGAGAGTGAGATGCCAGCTCCTTTCATTCAGTCAGTAGCTTCAAACATTTCTGGTATATGAAAAACATGTTTTTCAATGGCAAAAATCAATGAATATTGTAAATGCACAAACAGTAATATCTCCACATTGCAAGGTGCAATTCTGAAATTTTTTGCTTTTTCCTGCTAATCCTAGCATGATAAAGAAGATTCAAAGAGAGTGAGATGCCAGCTCCTTTCATTCAGTCAGTAGCTTCAAACATTTCTGGTATATGAAAAACATGTTTTTCAATGGCAAAAATCAATGAATATTGTAAATGCACAAACAGTAATATCTCAACATTGCACGGTGCAATTCTGAAATTTTTAGCTTTTTCCTGTTAATCCTAGCATGATAAAGAAGATTCAAAGAGAGTGAGATGCCAGCTCCTTTCATTCAGTCAGTAGCCTCAAACATTTCTGGTATATGAAAAACATGTTTTTCAATGGCAAAAATCAATGAATATTGTAAATGCACAAACAGTAATATCTCCACATTGCAAGGTGCAATTCTGAAATTTTTTGCTTTTTCCTGTTAATCCTAGCATGATAAAGAAGATTCAAAGAGAGTGAGATGCCAGCTCCTTTCATTCAGTCAGTAGCTTCAAACATTTCTGGTATATGAAAAACATGTTTTTCAATGGCAAAAATCAATGAATATTGTAAATGCACAAACAGTAATATCTCCACATTGCAAGGTGCAATTCTGAAATTTTTTGCTTTTTCCTGCTAATCCTAGCATGATAAAGAAGATTCAAAGAGAGTGAGATGCCAGCTCCTTTCATTCAGTCAGTAGCTTCAAACATTTCTGGTATATGAAAAACATGTTTTTCAATGGCAAAAATCAATGAATATTGTAAATGCACAAACAGTAATATCTCAACATTGCACGGTGCAATTCTGAAATTTTTAGCTTTTTCCTGTTAATCCTAGCATGATAAAGAAGATTCAAAGAGAGTGAGATGCCAGCTCCTTTCATTCAGTCAGTAGCTTCAAACATTTCTGGTATATGAAAAACGTTTTTCAATGGCAAAAATCAATGAATATTGTAAATGCACAAACAGTAATATCTCCACATTGCAAGGTGCAATTCTGAAATTTTTTGCTTTTTCCTGTTAATCCTAGCATGATAAAGAAGATTCAAAGAGAGTGAGATGCCAGCTCCTTTCATTCAGTCAGTAGCTTCAAACATTTCTGGTATATGAAAAACATGTTTTTCAATGGCAAAAATCAATGAATATTGTAAATGCACAAACAGTAATATCTCCACATTGCAAGGTGCAATTCTGAAATTTTTTGCTTTTTCCTGCTAATCCTAGCATGATAAAGAAGATTCAAAGAGAGTGAGATGCCAGCTCCTTTCATTCAGTCAGTAGCTTCAAACATTTCTGGTATATGAAAAACATGTTTTTCAATGGCAAAAATCAATGAATATTGTAAATGCACAAACAGTAATATCTCAACATTGCACGGTGCAATTCTGAAATTTTTAGCTTTTTCCTGTTAATCCTAGCATGATAAAGAAGATTCAAAGAGAGTGAGATGCCAGCTCCTTTCATTCAGTCAGTAGCTTCAAACATTTCTGGTATATGAAAAACGTTTTTCAATGGCAAAAATCAATGAATATTGTAAATGCACAAACAGTAATATCTCCACATTGCAAGGTGCAATTCTGAAATTTTTTGCTTTTTCCTGTTAATCCTAGCATGATAAAGAAGATTCAAAGAGAGTGAGATGCCAGCTCCTTTCATTCAGTCAGTAGCTTCAAACATTTCTGGTATATGAAAAACGTTTTTCAATGGCAAAAATCAATGAATATTGTAAATGCACAAACAGTAATATCTCCACATTGCAAGGTGCAATTCTGAAATTTTTTGCTTTTTCCTGCTAATCCTAGCATGATAAAGAAGATTCAAAGAGAGTGAGATGCCAGCTCCTTTCATTCAGTCAGTAGCTTCAAACATTTCTGGTATATGAAAAACATGTTTTTCAATGGCAAAAATCAATGAATATTGTAAATGCACAAACAGTAATATCTCCACATTGCACGGTGCAATTCTGAAATTTTTAGCTTTTTCCTGTTAATCCTAGCATGATAAAGAAGATTCAAAGAGAGTGAGATGCCAGCTCCTTTCATTCAGTCAGTAGCTTCAAACATTTCTGGTATATGAAAAACATGTTTTTCAATGGCAAAAATCAATGAATATTGTAAATGCACAAACAGTAATATCTCCACATTGCACGGTGCAATTCTGAAATTTTTAGCTTTTTCCTGTTAATCCTAGCATGATAAAGAAGATTCAAAGAGAGTGAGATGCCAGCTCCTTTCATTCAGTCAGTAGCCTCAAACATTTCTGGTATATGAAAAACATGTTTTTCAATGGCAAAAATCAATGAATATTGTAAATGCACAAACAGTAATATCTCCACATTGCAAGGTGCAATTCTGAAATTTTTTGCTTTTTCCTGTTAATCCTAGCATGATAAAGAAGATTCAAAGAGAGTGAGATGCCAGCTCCTTTCATTCAGTCAGTAGCTTCAAACATTTCTGGTATATGAAAAACATGTTTTTCAATGGCAAAAATCAATGAATATTGTAAATGCACAAACAGTAATATCTCCACATTGCAAGGTGCAATTCTGAAATTTTTTGCTTTTTCCTGCTAATCCTAGCATGATAAAGAAGATTCAAAGAGAGTGAGATGCCAGCTCCTTTCATTCAGTCAGTAGCTTCAAACATTTCTGGTATATGAAAAACATGTTTTTCAATGGCAAAAATCAATGAATATTGTAAATGCACAAACAGTAATATCTCCACATTGCACGGTGCAATTCTGAAATTTTTAGCTTTTTCCTGTTAATCCTAGCATGATAAAGAAGATTCAAAGAGAGTGAGATGCCAGCTCCTTTCATTCAGTCAGTAGCTTCAAACATTTCTGGTATATGAAAAACATGTTTTTCAATGGCAAAAATCAATGAATATTGTAAATGCACAAACAATAATATCTCCACATTGCAAGGTGCAATTCTGAAATTTTTTGCTTTTTCCTGCTAATCCTAGCATGATAAAGAAGATTCAAAGAGAGTGAGATGCCAGCTCCTTTCATTCAGTCAGTAGCTTCAAACATTTCTGGTATATGAAAAACATGTTTTTCAATGGCAAAAATCAATGAATATTGTAAATGCACAAACAGTAATATCTCCACATTGCACGGTGCAATTATGAAATTTTTAGCTTTTTCCTGTTAATCCTAGCATGATAAAGAAGATTCAAAGAGAGTGAGATGCCAGCTCCTTTCATTCAGTCAGTAGCTTCAAACATTTCTGGTATATGAAAAACATGTTTTTCAATGGCAAAAATCAATGAATATTGTAAATGCACAAACAGTAATAACTCCACATTGCAAGGTGCAATTCTGAAATTTTTTGCTTTTTCCTGCTAATCCTAGCATGATAAAGAAGATTCAAAGAGAGTGAGATGCCAGCTCCTTTCATTCGGAATAGTCAGTAGCTTCAAACATTTCTGGTATATGAAAAACATGTTTTTCAATGGCAAAAATCAATGAATATTGTAAATGCACAAACAGTAATATCTCAACATTGCATGGTGCAATTCTGAAATTTTTAGCTTTTTCCTGTTAATCCTAGCATGATAAAGATTCAAAGAGAGTGAGATGCCAGCTCCTTTCATTCAGTCAGTAGCTTCAAACATTTCTGGTATATGAAAAACGTTTTTCAATGGCAAAAATCAATGAATATTGTAAATGCACAAACAGTAATATCTCCACATTGCAAGGTGCAATTCTGAAATTTTTTGCTTTTTCCTGTTAATCCTAGCATGATAAAGAAGATTCAAAGAGAGTGAGATGCCAGCTCCTTTCATTCAGTCAGTAGCTTCAAACATTTCTGGTATATGAAAAACATGTTTTTCAATGGCAAAAATCAATGAATATTGTAAATGCACAAACAGTAATATCTCCACATTGCAAGGTGCAATTCTGAAATTTTTTGCTTTTTCCTGCTAATCCTAGCATGATAAAGAAGATTCAAAGAGAGTGAGATGCCAGCTCCTTTCATTCAGTCAGTAGCTTCAAACATTTCTGGTATATGAAAAACATGTTTTTCAATGGCAAAAATCAATGAATATTGTAAATGCACAAACAGTAATATCTCCACATTGCACGGTGCAATTCTGAAATTTTTAGCTTTTTCCTGTTAATCCTAGCATGATAAAGAAGACTCAAAGAGAGATGCCAGCTCCTTTCATTCAGTCAGTAGCTTCAAACATTTCTGGTATATGAAAAACGTTTTTCAATGGCAAAAATCAATGAATATTGTAAATGCACAAACAGTAATATCTCCACATTGCAAGGTGCAATTCTGAAATTTTTTGCTTTTTCCTGCTAATCCTAGCATGATAAAGAAGATTCAAAGAGAGTGAGATGCCAGCTCCTTTCATTCAGTCAGTAGCTTCAAACATTTCTGGTATATGAAAAACATGTTTTTCAATGGCAAAAATCAATGAATATTGTAAATGCACAAACAGTAATATCTCCACATTGCACGGTGCAATTCTGAAATTTTTAGCTTTTTCCTGTTAATCCTAGCATGATAAAGAAGATTCAAAGAGAGTGAGATGCCAGCTCCTTTCATTCAGTCAGTAGCTTCAAACATTTCTGGTATATGAAAAACATGTTTTTCAATGGCAAAAATCAATGAATATTGTAAATGCACAAACAGTAATATCTCCACATTGCAAGGTGCAATTCTGAAATTCTTTGCTTTTTCCTGTTAATCCTAGCATGATAAAGAAGATTCAAAGAGAGTGAGATGCCAGCTCCTTTCATTCAGTCAGTAGCTTCAAACATTTCTGGTATATGAAAAACATGTTTTTCAATGGCAAAAATCAATGAATATTGTAAATGCACAAACAGTAATATCTCCACATTGCAAGGTGCAATTCTGAAATTTTTTGCTTTTTCCTGCTAATCCTAGCATGATAAAGAAGATTCAAAGAGAGTGAGATGCCAGCTCCTTTCATTCAGTCAGTAGCTTCAAACATTTCTGGTATATGAAAAACATGTTTTTCAATGGCAAAAATCAATGAATATTGTAAATGCACAAACAGTAATATCTCCACATTGCACGGTGCAATTCTGAAATTTTTAGCTTTTTCCTGTTAATCCTAGCATGATAAAGAAGATTCAAAGAGAGTGAGATGCCAGCTCCTTTCATTCAGTCAGTAGCTTCAAACATTTCTGGTATATGATAAACATGTTTTTCAATGGCAAAAATCAATGAATATTGTAAATGCACAAACAGTAATATCTCCACATTGCACGGTGCAATTCTGAAATTTTTAGCTTTTTCCTGTTAATCCTAGCATGATAAAGAAGATTCAAAGAGAGTGAGATGCCAGCTCCTTTCATTCAGTCAGTAGCTTCAAACATTTCTGGTATATGAAAAACATGTTTTTCAATGGCAAAAATCAATGAATATTGTAAATGCACAAACAGTAATATCTCCACATTGCAAGGTGCAATTCTGAAATTTTTTGCTTTTTCCTGCTAATCCTAGCATGATAAAGAAGATTCAAAGAGAGTGAGATGCCAGCTCCTTTCATTCAGTCAGTAGCTTCAAACATTTCTGGTATATGAAAAACATGTTTTTCAATGGCAAAAATCAATGAATATTGTAAATGCACAAACAGTAATATCTCAACATTGCACGGTGCAATTCTGAAATTTTTAGCTTTTTCCTGTTAATCCTAGCATGATAAAGAAGATTCAAAGAGAGTGAGATGCCAGCTCCTTTCATTCAGTCAGTAGCCTCAAACATTTCTGGTATATGAAAAACATGTTTTTCAATGGCAAAAATCAATGAATATTGTAAATGCACAAACAGTAATATCTCCACATTGCAAGGTGCAATTCTGAAATTTTTTGCTTTTTCCTGTTAATCCTAGCATGATAAAGAAGATTCAAAGAGAGTGAGATGCCAGCTCCTTTCATTCAGTCAGTAGCTTCAAACATTTCTGGTATATGAAAAACATGTTTTTCAATGGCAAAAATCAATGAATATTGTAAATGCACAAACAGTAATATCTCCACATTGCAAGGTGCAATTCTGAAATTTTTTGCTTTTTCCTGCTAATCCTAGCATGATAAAGAAGATTCAAAGAGAGTGAGATGCCAGCTCCTTTCATTCAGTCAGTAGCTTCAAACATTTCTGGTATATGAAAAACATGTTTTTCAATGGCAAAAATCAATGAATATTGTAAATGCACAAACAGTAATATCTCCACATTGCACGGTGCAATTCTGAAATTTTTAGCTTTTTCCTGTTAATCCTAGCATGATAAAGAAGATTCAAAGAGAGTGAGATGCCAGCTCCTTTCATTCAGTCAGTAGCTTCAAACATTTCTGGTATATGAAAAACATGTTTTTCAATGGCAAAAATCAATGAATATTGTAAATGCACAAACAATAATATCTCCACATTGCAAGGTGCAATTCTGAAATTTTTTGCTTTTTCCTGCTAATCCTAGCATGATAAAGAAGATTCAAAGAGAGTGAGATGCCAGCTCCTTTCATTCAGTCAGTAGCTTCAAACATTTCTGGTATATGAAAAACATGTTTTTCAATGGCAAAAATCAATGAATATTGTAAATGCACAAACAGTAATATCTCCACATTGCACGGTGCAATTATGAAATTTTTAGCTTTTTCCTGTTAATCCTAGCATGATAAAGAAGATTCAAAGAGAGTGAGATGCCAGCTCCTTTCATTCAGTCAGTAGCTTCAAACATTTCTGGTATATGAAAAACATGTTTTTCAATGGCAAAAATCAATGAATATTGTAAATGCACAAACAGTAATATCTCCACATTGCACGGTGCAATTCTGAAATTTTTAGCTTTTTCCTGTTAATCCTAGCATGATAAAGAAGATTCAAAGAGAGATGCCAGCTCCTTTCATTCAGTCAGTAGCTTCAAACATTTCTGGTATATGAAAAACGTTTTTCAATGGCAAAAATCAATGAATATTGTAAATGCACAAACAGTAATATCTCCACATTGCAAGGTGCAATTCTGAAATTTTTTGCTTTTTCCTGCTAATCCTAGCATGATAAAGAAGATTCAAAGAGAGTGAGATGCCAGCTCCTTTCATTCAGTCAGTAGCTTCAAACATTTCTGGTATATGAAAAACATGTTTTTCAATGGCAAAAATCAATGAATATTGTAAATGCACAAACAGTAATATCTCCACATTGCACGGTGCAATTCTGAAATTTTTAGCTTTTTCCTGTTAATCCTAGCATGATAAAGAAGATTCAAAGAGAGTGAGATGCCAGCTCCTTTCATTCAGTCAGTAGCTTCAAACATTTCTGGTATATGAAAAACATGTTTTTCAATGGCAAAAATCAATGAATATTGTAAATGCACAAACAGTAATATCTCCACATTGCAAGGTGCAATTCTGAAATTCTTTGCTTTTTCCTGTTAATCCTAGCATGATAAAGAAGATTCAAAGAGAGTGAGATGCCAGCTCCTTTCATTCAGTCAGTAGCTTCAAACATTTCTGGTATATGAAAAACATGTTTTTCAATGGCAAAAATCAATGAATATTGTAAATGCACAAACAGTAATATCTCCACATTGCAAGGTGCAATTCTGAAATTTTTTGCTTTTTCCTGCTAATCCTAGCATGATAAAGAAGATTCAAAGAGAGTGAGATGCCAGCTCCTTTCATTCAGTCAGTAGCTTCAAACATTTCTGGTATATGAAAAACATGTTTTTCAATGGCAAAAATCAATGAATATTGTAAATGCACAAACAGTAATATCTCCACATTGCACGGTGCAATTCTGAAATTTTTAGCTTTTTCCTGTTAATCCTAGCATGATAAAGAAGATTCAAAGAGAGTGAGATGCCAGCTCCTTTCATTCAGTCAGTAGCTTCAAACATTTCTGGTATATGAAAAACATGTTTTTCAATGGCAAAAATCAATGAATATTGTAAATGCACAAACAGTAATATCTCCACATTGCACGGTGCAATTCTGAAATTTTTAGCTTTTTCCTGTTAATCCTAGCATGATAAAGAAGATTCAAAGAGAGTGAGATGCCAGCTCCTTTCATTCAGTCAGTAGCTTCAAACATTTCTGGTATATGAAAAACATGTTTTTCAATGGCAAAAATCAATGAATATTGTAAATGCACAAACAGTAATATCTCCACATTGCAAGGTGCAATTCTGAAATTTTTTGCTTTTTCCTGCTAATCCTAGCATGATAAAGAAGATTCAAAGAGAGTGAGATGCCAGCTCCTTTCATTCAGTCAGTAGCTTCAAACATTTCTGGAATATGAAAAACATGTTTTTCAATGGCAAAAATCAATGAATATTGTAAATGCACAAACAGTAATATCTCAACATTGCACGGTGCAATTCTGAAATTTTTAGCTTTTTCCTGTTAATCCTAGCATGATAAAGAAGATTCAAAGAGAGTGAGATGCCAGCTCCTTTCATTCAGTCAGTAGCCTCAAACATTTCTGGTATATGAAAAACATGTTTTTCAATGGCAAAAATCAATGAATATTGTAAATGCACAAACAGTAATATCTCCACATTGCAAGGTGCAATTCTGAAATTTTTTGCTTTTTCCTGTTAATCCTAGCATGATAAAGAAGATTCAAAGAGAGTGAGATGCCAGCTCCTTTCATTCAGTCAGTAGCTTCAAACATTTCTGGTATATGAAAAACATGTTTTTCAATGGCAAAAATCAATGAATATTGTAAATGCACAAACAGTAATATCTCCACATTGCAAGGTGCAATTCTGAAATTTTTTGCTTTATCCTGCTAATCCTAGCATGATAAAGAAGATTCAAAGAGAGTGAGATGCCAGCTCCTTTCATTCAGTCAGTAGCTTCAAACATTTCTGGTATATGAAAAACATGTTTTTCAATGGCAAAAATCAATGAATATTGTAAATGCACAAACAGTAATATCTCCACATTGCACGGTGCAATTCTGAAATTTTTAGCTTTTTCCTGTTAATCCTAGCATGATAAAGAAGATTCAAAGAGAGTGAGATGCCAGCTCCTTTCATTCAGTCAGTAGCTTCAAACATTTCTGGTATATGAAAAACATGTTTTTCAATGGCAAAAATCAATGAATATTGTAAATGCACAAACAATAATATCTCCACATTGCAAGGTGCAATTCTGAAATTTTTTGCTTTTTCCTGCTAATCCTAGCATGATAAAGAAGATTCAAAGAGAGTGAGATGCCAGCTCCTTTCATTCAGTCAGTAGCTTCAAACATTTCTGGTATATGAAAAACATGTTTTTCAATGGCAAAAATCAATGAATATTGTAAATGCACAAACAGTAATATCTCCACATTGCACGGTGCAATTATGAAATTTTTAGCTTTTTCCTGTTAATCCTAGCATGATAAAGAAGATTCAAAGAGAGTGAGATGCCAGCTCCTTTCATTCAGTCAGTAGCTTCAAACATTTCTGGTATATGAAAAACATGTTTTTCAATGGCAAAAATCAATGAATATTGTAAATGCACAAACAGTAATAACTCCACATTGCAAGGTGCAATTCTGAAATTTTTTGCTTTTTCCTGCTAATCCTAGCATGATAAAGAAGATTCAAAGAGAGTGAGATGCCAGCTCCTTTCATTCAGTCAGTAGCTTCAAACATTTCTGGTATATGAAAAACATGTTTTTCAATGGCAAAAATCAATGAATATTGTAAATGCACAAACAGTAATATCTCAACATTGCACGGTGCAATTCTGAAATTTTTAGCTTTTTCCTGTTAATCCTAGCATGATAAAGAAGATTCAAAGAGAGTGAGATGCCAGCTCCTTTCATTCAGTCAGTAGCTTCAAACATTTCTGGTATATGAAAAACGTTTTTCAATGGCAAAAATCAATGAATATTGTAAATGCACAAACAGTAATATCTCCACATTGCAAGGTGCAATTCTGAAATTTTTTGCTTTTTCCTGTTAATCCTAGCATGATAAAGAAGATTCAAAGAGAGTGAGATGCCAGCTCCTTTCATTCAGTCAGTAGCTTCAAACATTTCTGGTATATGAAAAACATGTTTTTCAATGGCAAAAATCAATGAATATTGTAAATGCACAAACAGTAATATCTCCACATTGCAAGGTGCAATTCTGAAATTTTTTGCTTTTTCCTGCTAATCCTAGCATGATAAAGAAGATTCAAAGAGAGTGAGATGCCAGCTCCTTTCATTCAGTCAGTAGCTTCAAACATTTCTGGTATATGAAAAACATGTTTTTCAATGGCAAAAATCAATGAATATTGTAAATGCACAAACAGTAATATCTCCACATTGCACGGTGCAATTCTGAAATTTTTAGCTTTTTCCTGTTAATCCTAGCATGATAAAGAAGATTCAAAGAGAGTGAGATGCCAGCTCCTTTCATTCAGTCAGTAGCTTCAAACATTTCTGGTATATGAAAAACATGTTTTTCAATGGCAAAAATCAATGAATATTGTAAATGCACAAACAGTAATATCTCCACATTGCAAGGTGCAATTCTGAAATTTTTTGCTTTTTCCTGCTAATCCTAGCATGATAAAGAAGATTCAAAGAGAGTGAGATGCCAGCTCCTTTCATTCAGTCAGTAGCTTCAAACATTTCTGGTATATGAAAAACATGTTTTTCAATGGCAAAAATCAATGAATATTGTAAATGCACAAACAGTAATATCTCCACATTGCACGGTGCAATTCTGAAATTTTTAGCTTTTTCCTGTTAATCCTAGCATGATAAAGAAGATTCAAAGAGAGTGAGATGCCAGCTCCTTTCATTCAGTCAGTAGCTTCAAACATTTCTGGTATATGAAAAACATGTTTTTCAATGGCAAAAATCAATGAATATTGTAAATGCACAAACAGTAATAAATATCTCCACATTGCAAGGTGCAATTCTGAAATTCTTTGCTTTTTCCTGTTAATCCTAGCATGATAAAGAAGATTCAAAGAGAGTGAGATGCCAGCTCCTTTCATTCAGTCAGTAGCTTCAAACATTTCTGGTATATGAAAAACATGTTTTTCAATGGCAAAAATCAATGAATATTGTAAATGCACAAACAGTAATATCTCCACATTGCAAGGTGCAATTCTGAAATTTTTTGCTTTTTCCTGCTAATCCTAGCATGATAAAGAAGATTCAGAGTGAGATGCCAGCTCCTTTCATTCAGTCAGTAGCTTCAAACATTTCTGGTATATGAAAAACATGTTTTTCAATGGCAAAAATCAATGAATATTGTAAATGCACAAACAGTAATATCTCCACATTGCACGGTGCAATTCTGAAATTTTTAGCTTTTTCCTGTTAATCCTAGCATGATAAAGAAGATTCAAAGAGAGTGAGATGCCAGCTCCTTTCATTCAGTCAGTAGCCTCAAACATTTCTGGTATATGAAAAACATGTTTTTCAATGGCAAAAATCAATGAATATTGTAAATGCACAAACAGTAATATCTCCACATTGCAAGGTGCAATTCTGAAATTTTTTGCTTTTTCCTGTTAATCCTAGCATGATAAAGAAGATTCAAAGAGAGTGAGATGCCAGCTCCTTTCATTCAGTCAGTAGCTTCAAACATTTCTGGTATATGAAAAACATGTTTTTCAATGGCAAAAATCAATGAATATTGTAAATGCACAAACAGTAATATCTCCACATTGCAAGGTGCAATTCTGAAATTTTTTGCTTTTTCCTGCTAATCCTAGCATGATAAAGAAGATTCAAAGAGAGTGAGATGCCAGCTCCTTTCATTCAGTCAGTAGCTTCAAACATTTCTGGTACATGAAAAACATGTTTTTCAATGGCAAAAATCAATGAATATTGTAAATGCACAAACAGTAATATCTCCACATTGCACGGTGCAATTCTGAAATTTTTAGCTTTTTCCTGTTAATCCTAGCATGATAAAGAAGATTCAAAGAGAGTGAGATGCCAGCTCCTTTCATTCAGTCAGTAGCTTCAAACATTTCTGGTATATGAAAAACATGTTTTTCAATGGCAAAAATCAATGAATATTGTAAATGCACAAACAATAATATCTCCACATTGCAAGGTGCAATTCTGAAATTTTTTGCTTTTTCCTGCTAATCCTAGCATGATAAAGAAGATTCAAAGAGAGTGAGATGCCAGCTCCTTTCATTCAGTCAGTAGCTTCAAACATTTCTGGTATATGAAAAACATGTTTTTCAATGGCAAAAATCAATGAATATTGTAAATGCACAAACAGTAATATCTCCACATTGCACGGTGCAATTATGAAATTTTTAGCTTTTTCCTGTTAATCCTAGCATGATAAAGAAGATTCAAAGAGAGTGAGATGCCAGCTCCTTTCATTCAGTCAGTAGCTTCAAACATTTCTGGTATATGAAAAACATGTTTTTCAATGGCAAAAATCAATGAATATTGTAAATGCACAAACAGTAATATCTCAACATTGCACGGTGCAATTCTGAAATTTTTAGCTTTTTCCTGTTAATCCTAGCATGATAAAGAAGATTCAAAGAGAGTGAGATGCCAGCTCCTTTCATTCAGTCAGTAGCTTCAAACATTTCTGGTATATGAAAAACGTTTTTCAATGGCAAAAATCAATGAATATTGTAAATGCACAAACAGTAATATCTCCACATTGCAAGGTGCAATTCTGAAATTTTTTGCTTTTTCCTGTTAATCCTAGCATGATAAAGAAGATTCAAAGAGAGTGAGATGCCAGCTCCTTTCATTCAGTCAGTAGCTTCAAACATTTCTGGTATATGAAAAACATGTTTTTCAATGGCAAAAATCAATGAATATTGTAAATGCACAAACAGTAATATCTCCACATTGCAAGGTGCAATTCTGAAATTTTTTGCTTTTTCCTGCTAATCCTAGCATGATAAAGAAGATTCAAAGAGAGTGAGATGCCAGCTCCTTTCATTCAGTCAGTAGCTTCAAACATTTCTGGTATATGAAAAACATGTTTTTCAATGGCAAAAATCAATGAATATTGTAAATGCACAAACAGTAATATCTCCACATTGCACGGTGCAATTCTGAAATTTTTAGCTTTTTCCTGTTAATCCTAGCATGATAAAGAAGATTCAAAGAGAGTGAGATGCCAGCTCCTTTCATTCAGTCAGTAGCTTCAAACATTTCTGGTATATGAAAAACGTTTTTCAATGGCAAAAATCAATGAATATTGTAAATGCACAAACAGTAATATCTCCACATTGCAAGGTGCAATTCTGAAATTTTTTGCTTTTTCCTGCTAATCCTAGCATGATAAAGAAGATTCAAAGAGAGTGAGATGCCAGCTCCTTTCATTCAGTCAGTAGCTTCAAACATTTCTGGTATATGAAAAACATGTTTTTCAATGGCAAAAATCAATGAATATTGTAAATGCACAAACAGTAATATCTCCACATTGCACGGTGCAATTCTGAAATTTTTAGCTTTTTCCTGTTAATCCTAGCATGATAAAGAAGATTCAAAGAGAGTGAGATGCCAGCTCCTTTCATTCAGTCAGTAGCTTCAAACATTTCTGGTATATGAAAAACATGTTTTTCAATGGCAAAAATCAATGAATATTGTAAATGCACAAACAGTAATATCTCCACATTGCAAGGTGCAATTCTGAAATTCTTTGCTTTTTCCTGTTAATCCTAGCATGATAAAGAAGATTCAAAGAGAGTGAGATGCCAGCTCCTTTCATTCAGTCAGTAGCTTCAAACATTTCTGGTATATGAAAAACATGTTTTTCAATGGCAAAAATCAATGAATATTGTAAATGCACAAACAGTAATATCTCCACATTGCAAGGTGCAATTCTGAAATTTTTTGCTTTTTCCTGCTAATCCTAGCATGATAAAGAAGATTCAAAGAGAGTGAGATGCCAGCTCCTTTCATTCAGTCAGTAGCTTCAAACATTTCTGGTATATGAAAAACATGTTTTTCAATGGCAAAAATCAATGAATATTGTAAATGCACAAACAGTAATATCTCCACATTGCACGGTGCAATTCTGAAATTTTTAGCTTTTTCCTGTTAATCCTAGCATGATAAAGAAGATTCAAAGAGAGTGAGATGCCAGCTCCTTTCATTCAGTCAGTAGCTTCAAACATTTCTGGTATATGAAAAACGTTTTTCAATGGCAAAAATCAATGAATATTGTAAATGCACAAACAGTAATATCTCCACATTGCAAGGTGCAATTCTGAAATTTTTTGCTTTTTCCTGCTAATCCTAGCATGATAAAGAAGATTCAAAGAGAGTGAGATGCCAGCTCCTTTCATTCAGTCAGTAGCTTCAAACATTTCTGGTATATGAAAAACATGTTTTTCAATGGCAAAAATCAATGAATATTGTAAATGCACAAACAGTAATATCTCCACATTGCACGGTGCAATTCTGAAATTTTTAGCTTTTTCCTGTTAATCCTAGCATGATAAAGAAGATTCAAAGAGAGTGAGATGCCAGCTCCTTTCATTCAGTCAGTAGCTTCAAACATTTCTGGTATATGAAAAACATGTTTTTCAATGGCAAAAATCAATGAATATTGTAAATGCACAAACAGTAATATCTCCACATTGCAAGGTGCAATTCTGAAATTCTTTGCTTTTTCCTGTTAATCCTAGCATGATAAAGAAGATTCAAAGAGAGTGAGATGCCAGCTCCTTTCATTCAGTCAGTAGCTTCAAACATTTCTGGTATATGAAAAACATGTTTTTCAATGGCAAAAATCAATGAATATTGTAAATGCACAAACAGTAATATCTCCACATTGCAAGGTGCAATTCTGAAATTTTTTGCTTTTTCCTGCTAATCCTAGCATGATAAAGAAGATTCAAAGAGAGTGAGATGCCAGCTCCTTTCATTCAGTCAGTAGCTTCAAACATTTCTGGTATATGAAAAACGTTTTTCAATGGCAAAAATCAATGAATATTGTAAATGCACAAACAGTAATATCTCCACATTGCAAGGTGCAATTCTGAAATTTTTTGCTTTTTCCTGTTAATCCTAGCATGATAAAGAAGATTCAAAGAGAGTGAGATGCCAGCTCCTTTCATTCAGTCAGTAGCTTCAAACATTTCTGGTATATGAAAAACATGTTTTTCAATGGCAAAAATCAATGAATATTGTAAATGCACAAACAGTAATATCTCCACATTGCACGGTGCAATTCTGAAATTTTTAGCTTTTTCCTGTTAATCCTAGCATGATAAAGAAGATTCAAAGAGAGTGAGATGCCAGCTCCTTTCATTCAGTCAGTAGCTTCAAACATTTCTGGTATATGAAAAACGTTTTTCAATGGCAAAAATCAATGAATATTGTAAATGCACAAACAGTAATATCTCCACATTGCAAGGTGCAATTCTGAAATTTTTTGCTTTTTCCTGTTAATCCTAGCATGATAAAGAAGATTCAAAGAGAGTGAGATGCCAGCTCCTTTCATTCAGTCAGTAGCTTCAAACATTTCTGGTATATGAAAAACATGTTTTTCAATGGCAAAAATCAATGAATATTGTAAATGCACAAACAGTAATATCTCCACATTGCACGGTGCAATTCTGAAATTTTTAGCTTTTTCCTGTTAATCCTAGCATGATAAAGAAGATTCAAAGAGAGTGAGATGCCAGCTCCTTTCATTCAGTCAGTAGCTTCAAACATTTCTGGTATATGAAAAACGTTTTTCAATGGCAAAAATCAATGAATATTGTAAATGCACAAACAGTAATATCTCCACATTGCAAGGTGCAATTCTGAAATTTTTTGCTTTTTCCTGCTAATCCTAGCATGATAAAGAAGATTCAAAGAGAGTGAGATGCCAGCTCCTTTCATTCAGTCAGTAGCTTCAAACATTTCTGGTATATGAAAAACATGTTTTTCAATGGCAAAAATCAATGAATATTGTAAATGCACAAACAGTAATATCTCCACATTGCACGGTGCAATTCTGAAATTTTTAGCTTTTTCCTGTTAATCCTAGCATGATAAAGAAGATTCAAAGAGAGTGAGATGCCAGCTCCTTTCATTCAGTCAGTAGCTTCAAACATTTCTGGTATATGAAAAACATGTTTTTCAATGGCAAAAATCAATGAATATTGTAAATGCACAAACAGTAATATCTCCACATTGCAAGGTGCAATTCTGAAATTCTTTGCTTTTTCCTGTTAATCCTAGCATGATAAAGAAGATTCAAAGAGAGTGAGATGCCAGCTCCTTTCATTCAGTCAGTAGCTTCAAACATTTCTGGTATATGAAAAACGTTTTTCAATGGCAAAAATCAATGAATATTGTAAATGCACAAACAGTAATATCTCCACATTGCAAGGTGCAATTCTGAAATTTTTTGCTTTTTCCTGTTAATCCTAGCATGATAAAGAAGATTCAAAGAGAGTGAGATGCCAGCTCCTTTCATTCAGTCAGTAGCTTCAAACATTTCTGGTATATGAAAAACATGTTTTTCAATGGCAAAAATCAATGAATATTGTAAATGCACAAACAGTAATATCTCCACATTGCACGGTGCAATTCTGAAATTTTTAGCTTTTTCCTGTTAATCCTAGCATGATAAAGAAGATTCAAAGAGAGTGAGATGCCAGCTCCTTTCATTCAGTCAGTAGCTTCAAACATTTCTGGTATATGAAAAACGTTTTTCAATGGCAAAAATCAATGAATATTGTAAATGCACAAACAGTAATATCTCCACATTGCAAGGTGCAATTCTGAAATTTTTTGCTTTTTCCTGCTAATCCTAGCATGATAAAGAAGATTCAAAGAGAGTGAGATGCCAGCTCCTTTCATTCAGTCAGTAGCTTCAAACATTTCTGGTATATGAAAAACATGTTTTTCAATGGCAAAAATCAATGAATATTGTAAATGCACAAACAGTAATATCTCCACATTGCACGGTGCAATTCTGAAATTTTTAGCTTTTTCCTGTTAATCCTAGCATGATAAAGAAGATTCAAAGAGAGTGAGATGCCAGCTCCTTTCATTCAGTCAGTAGCTTCAAACATTTCTGGTATATGAAAAACATGTTTTTCAATGGCAAAAATCAATGAATATTGTAAATGCACAAACAGTAATATCTCCACATTGCAAGGTGCAATTCTGAAATTCTTTGCTTTTTCCTGTTAATCCTAGCATGATAAAGAAGATTCAAAGAGAGTGAGATGCCAGCTCCTTTCATTCAGTCAGTAGCTTCAAACATTTCTGGTATATGAAAAACATGTTTTTCAATGGCAAAAATCAATGAATATTGTAAATGCACAAACAGTAATATCTCCACATTGCAAGGTGCAATTCTGAAATTTTTTGCTTTTTCCTGCTAATCCTAGCATGATAAAGAAGATTCAAAGAGAGTGAGATGCCAGCTCCTTTCATTCAGTCAGTAGCTTCAAACATTTCTGGTATATGAAAAACATGTTTTTCAATGGCAAAAATCAATGAATATTGTAAATGCACAAACAGTAATATCTCCACATTGCACGGTGCAATTCTGAAATTTTTAGCTTTTTCCTGTTAATCCTAGCATGATAAAGAAGATTCAAAGAGAGTGAGATGCCAGCTCCTTTCATTCAGTCAGTAGCTTCAAACATTTCTGGTATATGAAAAACATGTTTTTCAATGGCAAAAATCAATGAATATTGTAAATGCACAAACAGTAATATCTCCACATTGCACGGTGCAATTCTGAAATTTTTAGCTTTTTCCTGTTAATCCTAGCATGATAAAGAAGATTCAAAGAGAGTGAGATGCCAGCTCCTTTCATTCAGTCAGTAGCTTCAAACATTTCTGGTATATGAAAAACATGTTTTTCAATGGCAAAAATCAATGAATATTGTAAATGCACAAACAGTAATATCTCCACATTGCAAGGTGCAATTCTGAAATTTTTTGCTTTTTCCTGCTAATCCTAGCATGATAAAGAAGATTCAAAGAGAGTGAGATGCCAGCTCCTTTCATTCAGTCAGTAGCTTCAAACATTTCTGGTATATGAAAAACATGTTTTTCAATGGCAAAAATCAATGAATATTGTAAATGCACAAACAGTAATATCTCCACATTGCACGGTGCAATTCTGAAATTTTTAGCTTTTTCCTGTTAATCCTAGTATGATAAAGAAGATTCAAAGAGAGTGAGATGCCAGCTCCTTTCATTCAGTCAGTAGCTTCAAACATTTCTGGTATATGAAAAACATGTTTTTCAATGGCAAAAATCAATGAATATTGTAAATGCACAAACAATAATATCTCCACATTGCAAGGTGCAATTCTGAAATTTTTTGCTTTTTCCTGCTAATCCTAGCATGATAAAGAAGATTCAAAGAGAGTGAGATGCCAGCTCCTTTCATTCAGTCAGTAGCTTCAAACATTTCTGGTATATGAAAAACATGTTTTTCAATGGCAAAAATCAATGAATATTGTAAATGCACAAACAGTAATATCTCCACATTGCACGGTGCAATTATGAAATTTTTAGCTTTTTCCTGTTAATCCTAGCATGATAAAGAAGATTCAAAGAGAGTGAGATGCCAGCTCCTTTCATTCAGTCAGTAGCTTCAAACATTTCTGGTATATGAAAAACATGTTTTTCAATGGCAAAAATCAATGAATATTGTAAATGCACAAACAGTAATAACTCCACATTGCAAGGTGCAATTCTGAAATTTTTTGCTTTTTCCTGATAATCCTAGCATGATAAAGAAGATTCAAAGAGAGTGAGATGCCAGCTCCTTTCATTCAGTCAGTAGCTTCAAACATTTCTGGTATATGAAAAACATGTTTTTCAATGGCAAAAATCAATGAATATTGTAAATGCACAAACAGTAATATCTCAACATTGCACGGTGCAATTCTGAAATTTTTAGCTTTTTCCTGTTAATCCTAGCATGATAAAGATTCAAAGAGAGTGAGATGCCAGCTCCTTTCATTCAGTCAGTAGCTTCAAACATTTCTGGTATATGAAAAACGTTTTTCAATGGCAAAAATCAATGAATATTGTAAATGCACAAACAGTAATATCTCCACATTGCAAGGTGCAATTCTGAAATTTTTTGCTTTTTCCTGTTAATCCTAGCATGATAAAGAAGATTCAAAGAGAGTGAGATGCCAGCTCCTTTCATTCAGTCAGTAGCTTCAAACATTTCTGGTATATGAAAAACATGTTTTTCAATGGCAAAAATCAATGAATATTGTAAATGCACAAACAGTAATATCTCCACATTGCAAGGTGCAATTCTGAAATTTTTTGCTTTTTCCTGCTAATCCTAGCATGATAAAGAAGATTCAAAGAGAGTGAGATGCCAGCTCCTTTCATTCAGTCAGTAGCTTCAAACATTTCTGGTATATGAAAAACATGTTTTTCAATGGCAAAAATCAATGAATATTGTAAATGCACAAACAGTAATATCTCCACATTGCACGGTGCAATTCTGAAATTTTTAGCTTTTTCCTGTTAATCCTAGCATGATAAAGAAGATTCAAAGAGAGATGCCAGCTCCTTTCATTCAGTCAGTAGCTTCAAACATTTCTGGTATATGAAAAACGTTTTTCAATGGCAAAAATCAATGAATATTGTAAATGCACAAACAGTAATATCTCCACATTGCAAGGTGCAATTCTGAAATTTTTTGCTTTTTCCTGCTAATCCTAGCATGATAAAGAAGATTCAAAGAGAGTGAGATGCCAGCTCCTTTCATTCAGTCAGTAGCTTCAAACATTTCTGGTATATGAAAAACATGTTTTTCAATGGCAAAAATCAATGAATATTGTAAATGCACAAACAGTAATATCTCCACATTGCACGGTGCAATTCTGAAATTTTTAGCTTTTTCCTGTTAATCCTAGCATGATAAAGAAGATTCAAAGAGAGTGAGATGCCAGCTCCTTTCATTCAGTCAGTAGCTTCAAACATTTCTGGTATATGAAAAACATGTTTTTCAATGGCAAAAATCAATGAATATTGTAAATGCACAAACAGTAATATCTCCACATTGCAAGGTGCAATTCTGAAATTCTTTGCTTTTTCCTGTTAATCCTAGCATGATAAAGAAGATTCAAAGAGAGTGAGATGCCAGCTCCTTTCATTCAGTCAGTAGCTTCAAACATTTCTGGTATATGAAAAACATGTTTTTCAATGGCAAAAATCAATGAATATTGTAAATGCACAAACAGTAATATCTCCACATTGCAAGGTGCAATTCTGAAATTTTTTGCTTTTTCCTGCTAATCCTAGCATGATAAAGAAGATTCAAAGAGAGTGAGATGCCAGCTCCTTTCATTCAGTCAGTAGCTTCAAACATTTCTGGTATATGAAAAACATGTTTTTCAATGGCAAAAATCAATGAATATTGTAAATGCACAAACAGTAATATCTCCACATTGCACGGTGCAATTCTGAAATTTTTAGCTTTTTCCTGTTAATCCTAGCATGATAAAGAAGATTCAAAGAGAGTGAGATGCCAGCTCCTTTCATTCAGTCAGTAGCTTCAAACATTTCTGGTATATGAAAAACATGTTTTTCAATGGCAAAAATCAATGAATATTGTAAATGCACAAACAGTAATATCTCCACATTGCACGGTGCAATTCTGAAATTTTTAGCTTTTTCCTGTTAATCCTAGCATGATAAAGAAGATTCAAAGAGAGTGAGATGCCAGCTCCTTTCATTCAGTCAGTAGCTTCAAACATTTCTGGTATATGAAAAACATGTTTTTCAATTGCAAAAATCAATGAATATTGTAAATGCACAAACAGTAATATCTCCACATTGCAAGGTGCAATTCTGAAATTTTTTGCTTTTTCCTGCTAATCCTAGCATGATAAAGAAGATTCAAAGAGAGTGAGATGCCAGCTCCTTTCATTCAGTCAGTAGCTTCAAACATTTCTGGTATATGAAAAACATGTTTTTCAAAGGCAAAAATCAATGAATATTGTAAATGCACAAACAGTAATATCTCAACATTGCACGGTGCAATTCTGAAATTTTTAGCTTTTTCCTGTTAATCCTAGCATGATAAAGAAGATTCAAAGAGAGTGAGATGCCAGCTCCTTTCATTCAGTCAGTAGCCTCAAACATTTCTGGTATATGAAAAACATGTTTTTCAATGGCAAAAATCAATGAATATTGTAAATGCACAAACAGTAATATCTCCACATTGCAAGGTGCAATTCTGAAATTTTTTGCTTTTTCCTGTTAATCCTAGCATGATAAAGAAGATTCAAAGAGAGTGAGATGCCAGCTCCTTTCATTCAGTCAGTAGCTTCAAACATTTCTGGTATATGAAAAACATGTTTTTCAATGGCAAAAATCAATGAATATTGTAAATGCACAAACAGTAATATCTCCACATTGCAAGGTGCAATTCTGAAATTTTTTGCTTTTTCCTGCTAATCCTAGCATGATAAAGAAGATTCAAAGAGAGTGAGATGCCAGCTCCTTTCATTCAGTCAGTAGCTTCAAACATTTCTGGTATATGAAAAACATGTTTTTCAATGGCAAAAATCAATGAATATTGTAAATGCACAAACAGTAATATCTCCACATTGCACGGTGCAATTCTGAAATTTTTAGCTTTTTCCTGTTAATCCTAGCATGATAAAGAAGATTCAAAGAGAGTGAGATGCCAGCTCCTTTCATTCAGTCAGTAGCTTCAAACATTTCTGGTATATGAAAAACATGTTTTTCAATGGCAAAAATCAATGAATATTGTAAATGCACAAACAATAATATCTCCACATTGCAAGGTGCAATTCTGAAATTTTTTGCTTTTTCCTGCTAATCCTAGCATGATAAAGAAGATTCAAAGAGAGTGAGATGCCAGCTCCTTTCATTCAGTCAGTAGCTTCAAACATTTCTGGTATATGAAAAACATGTTTTTCAATGGCAAAAATCAATGAATATTGTAAATGCACAAACAGTAATATCTCCACATTGCACGGTGCAATTATGAAATTTTTAGCTTTTTCCTGTTAATCCTAGCATGATAAAGAAGATTCAAAGAGAGTGAGATGCCAGCTCCTTTCATTCAGTCAGTAGCTTCAAACATTTCTGGTATATGAAAAACATGTTTTTCAATGGCAAAAATCAATGAATATTGTAAATGCACAAACAGTAATATCTCCACATTGCACGGTGCAATTCTGAAATTTTTAGCTTTTTCCTGTTAATCCTAGCATGATAAAGAAGATTCAAAGAGAGATGCCAGCTCCTTTCATTCAGTCAGTAGCTTCAAACATTTCTGGTATATGAAAAACGTTTTTCAATGGCAAAAATCAATGAATATTGTAAATGCACAAACAGTAATATCTCCACATTGCAAGGTGCAATTCTGAAATTTTTTGCTTTTTCCTGCTAATCCTAGCATGATAAAGAAGATTCAAAGAGAGTGAGATGCCAGCTCCTTTCATTCAGTCAGTAGCTTCAAACATTTCTGGTATATGAAAAACATGTTTTTCAATGGCAAAAATCAATGAATATTGTAAATGCACAAACAGTAATATCTCCACATTGCACGGTGCAATTCTGAAATTTTTAGCTTTTTCCTGTTAATCCTAGCATGATAAAGAAGATTCAAAGAGAGTGAGATGCCAGCTCCTTTCATTCAGTCAGTAGCTTCAAACATTTCTGGTATATGAAAAACATGTTTTTCAATGGCAAAAATCAATGAATATTGTAAATGCACAAACAGTAATATCTCCACATTGCAAGGTGCAATTCTGAAATTCTTTGCTTTTTCCTGTTAATCCTAGCATGATAAAGAAGATTCAAAGAGAGTGAGATGCCAGCTCCTTTCATTCAGTCAGTAGCTTCAAACATTTCTGGTATATGAAAAACATGTTTTTCAATGGCAAAAATCAATGAATATTGTAAATGCACAAACAGTAATATCTCCACATTGCAAGGTGCAATTCTGAAATTTTTTGCTTTTTCCTGCTAATCCTAGCATGATAAAGAAGATTCAAAGAGAGTGAGATGCCAGCTCCTTTCATTCAGTCAGTAGCTTCAAACATTTCTGGTATATGAAAAACATGTTTTTCAATGGCAAAAATCAATGAATATTGTAAATGCACAAACAGTAATATCTCCACATTGCACGGTGCAATTCTGAAATTTTTAGCTTTTTCCTGTTAATCCTAGCATGATAAAGAAGATTCAAAGAGAGTGAGATGCCAGCTCCTTTCATTCAGTCAGTAGCTTCAAACATTTCTGGTATATGAAAAACATGTTTTTCAATGGCAAAAATCAATGAATATTGTAAATGCACAAACAGTAATATCTCCACATTGCACGGTGCAATTCTGAAATTTTTAGCTTTTTCCTGTTAATCCTAGCATGATAAAGAAGATTCAAAGAGAGTGAGATGCCAGCTCCTTTCATTCAGTCAGTAGCTTCAAACATTTCTGGTATATGAAAAACATGTTTTTCAATGGCAAAAATCAATGAATATTGTAAATGCACAAACAGTAATATCTCCACATTGCAAGGTGCAATTCTGAAATTTTTTGCTTTTTCCTGCTAATCCTAGCATGATAAAGAAGATTCAAAGAGAGTGAGATGCCAGCTCCTTTCATTCAGTCAGTAGCTTCAAACATTTCTGGTATATGAAAAACATGTTTTTCAATGGCAAAAATCAATGAATATTGTAAATGCACAAACAGTAATATCTCAACATTGCACGGTGCAATTCTGAAATTTTTAGCTTTTTCCTGTTAATCCTAGCATGATAAAGAAGATTCAAAGAGAGTGAGATGCCAGCTCCTTTCATTCAGTCAGTAGCTTCAAACATTTCTGGTATATGAAAAACATGTTTTTCAATGGCAAAAATCAATGAATATTGTAAATGCACAAACAGTAATATCTCCACATTGCACGGTGCAATTCTGAAATTTTTAGCTTTTTCCTGTTAATCCTAGCATGATAAAGAAGATTCAAAGAGAGTGAGATGCCAGCTCCTTTCATTCAGTCAGTAGCTTCAAACATTTCTGGTATATGAAAAACGTTTTTCAATGGCAAAAATCAATGAATATTGTAAATGCACAAACAGTAATATCTCCACATTGCAAGGTGCAATTCTGAAATTTTTTGCTTTTTCCTGTTAATCCTAGCATGATAAAGAAGATTCAAAGAGAGTGAGATGCCAGCTCCTTTCATTCAGTCAGTAGCTTCAAACATTTCTGGTATATGAAAAACATGTTTTTCAATGGCAAAAATCAATGAATATTGTAAATGCACAAACAGTAATATCTCCACATTGCAAGGTGCAATTCTGAAATTTTTTGCTTTTTCCTGCTAATCCTAGCATGATAAAGAAGATTCAAAGAGAGTGAGATGCCAGCTCCTTTCATTCAGTCAGTAGCTTCAAACATTTCTGGTATATGAAAAACATGTTTTTCAATGGCAAAAATCAATGAATATTGTAAATGCACAAACAGTAATATCTCCACATTGCACGGTGCAATTCTGAAATTTTTAGCTTTTTCCTGTTAATCCTAGCATGATAAAGAAGATTCAAAGAGAGTGAGATGCCAGCTCCTTTCATTCAGTCAGTAGCTTCAAACATTTCTGGTATATGAAAAACATGTTTTTCAATGGCAAAAATCAATGAATATTGTAAATGCACAAACAGTAATATCTCCACAATGCAAGGTGCAATTCTGAAATTTTTTGCTTTTTCCTGCTAATCCTAGCATAATAAAGAAGATTCAAAGAGAGTGAGATGCCAGCTCCTTTCATTCAGTCAGTAGCTTCAAACATTTCTGGTATATGAAAAACATGTTTTTCAATGGCAAAAATCAATGAATATTGTAAATGCACAAACAGTAATATCTCCACATTGCACGGTGCAATTCTGAAATTTTTAGCTTTTTCCTGTTAATCCTAGCATGATAAAGAAGATTCAAAGAGAGTGAGATGCCAGCTCCTTTCATTCAGTCAGTAGCTTCAAACATTTCTGGTATATGAAAAACATGTTTTTCAATGGCAAAAATCAATGAATATTGTAAATGCACAAACAGTAATATCTCCACATTGCAAGGTGCAATTCTGAAATTCTTTGCTTTTTCCTGTTAATCCTAGCATGATAAAGAAGATTCAAAGAGAGTGAGATGCCAGCTCCTTTCATTCAGTCAGTAGCTTCAAACATTTCTGGTATATGAAAAACATGTTTTTCAATGGCAAAAATCAATGAATATTGTAAATGCACAAACAGTAATATCTCCACATTGCAAGGTGCAATTCTGAAAGTTTTTGCTTTTTCCTGCTAATCCTAGCATGATAAAGAAGATTCAAAGAGAGTGAGATGCCAGCTCCTTTCATTCAGTCAGTAGCTTCAAACATTTCTGGTATATGAAAAACATGTTTTTCAATGGCAAAAATCAATGAATATTGTAAATGCACAAACAGTAATATCTCCACATTGCACGGTGCAATTCTGAAATTTTTAGCTTTTTCCTGTTAATCCTAGCATGATAAAGAAGATTCAAAGAGAGTGAGATGCCAGCTCCTTTCATTCAGTCAGTAGCTTCAAACATTTCTGGTATATGAAAAACATGTTTTTCAATGGCAAAAATCAATGAATATTGTAAATGCACAAACAGTAATATCTCCACATTGCAAGGTGCAATTCTGAAATTTTTTGCTTTTTCCTGCTAATCCTAGCATGATAAAGAAGATTCAGAGTGAGATGCCAGCTCCTTTCATTCAGTCAGTAGCTTCAAACATTTCTGGTATATGAAAAACATGTTTTTCAATGGCAAAAATCAATGAATATTGTAAATGCACAAACAGTAATATCTCCACATTGCACGGTGCAATTCTGAAATTTTTAGCTTTTTCCTGTTAATCCTAGCATGATAAAGAAGATTCAAAGAGAGTGAGATGCCAGCTCCTTTCATTCAGTCAGTAGCCTCAAACATTTCTGGTATATGAAAAACATGTTTTTCAATGGCAAAAATCAATGAATATTGTAAATGCACAAACAGTAATATCTCCACATTGCAAGGTGCAATTCTGAAATTTTTTGCTTTTTCCTGTTAATCCTAGCATGATAAAGAAGATTCAAAGAGAGTGAGATGCCAGCTCCTTTCATTCAGTCAGTAGCTTCAAACATTTCTGGTATATGAAAAACATGTTTTTCAATGGCAAAAATCAATGAATATTGTAAATGCACAAACAGTAATATCTCCACATTGCAAGGTGCAATTCTGAAATTTTTTGCTTTTTCCTGCTAATCCTAGCATGATAAAGAAGATTCAAAGAGAGTGAGATGCCAGCTCCTTTCATTCAGTCAGTAGCTTCAAACATTTCTGGTATATGAAAAACATGTTTTTCAATGGCAAAAATCAATGAATATTGTAAATGCACAAACAGTAATATCTCCACATTGCACGGTGCAATTCTGAAATTTTTAGCTTTTTCCTGTTAATCCTAGCATGATAAAGAAGATTCAAAGAGAGTGAGATGCCAGCTCCTTTCATTCAGTCAGTAGCTTCAAACATTTCTGGTATATGAAAAACATGTTTTTCAATGGCAAAAATCAATGAATATTGTAAATGCACAAACAATAATATCTCCACATTGCAAGGTGCAATTCTGAAATTTTTTGCTTTTTCCTGCTAATCCTAGCATGATAAAGAAGATTCAAAGAGAGTGAGATGCCAGCTCCTTTCATTCAGTCAGTAGCTTCAAACATTTCTGGTATATGAAAAACATGTTTTTCAATGGCAAAAATCAATGAATATTGTAAATGCACAAACAGTAATATCTCCACATTGCACGGTGCAATTATGAAATTTTTAGCTTTTTCCTGTTAATCCTAGCATGATAAAGAAGATTCAAAGAGAGTGAGATGCCAGCTCCTTTCATTCAGTCAGTAGCTTCAAACATTTCTGGTATATGAAAAACATGTTTTTCAATGGCAAAAATCAATGAATATTGTAAATGCACAAACAGTAATAACTCCACATTGCAAGGTGCAATTCTGAAATTTTTTGCTTTTTCCTGCTAATCCTAGCATGATAAAGAAGATTCAAAGAGAGTGAGATGCCAGCTCCTTTCATTCAGTCAGTAGCTTCAAACATTTCTGGTATATGAAAAACATGTTTTTCAATGGCAAAAATCAATGAATATTGTAAATGCACAAACAGTAATATCTCAACATTGCACGGTGCAATTCTGAAATTTTTAGCTTTTTCCTGTTAATCCTAGCATGATAAAGAAGATTCAAAGAGAGTGAGATGCCAGCTCCTTTCATTCAGTCAGTAGCTTCAAACATTTCTGGTATATGAAAAACGTTTTTCAATGGCAAAAATCAATGAATATTGTAAATGCACAAACAGTAATATCTCCACATTGCAAGGTGCAATTCTGAAATTTTTTGCTTTTTCCTGTTAATCCTAGCATGATAAAGAAGATTCAAAGAGAGTGAGATGCCAGCTCCTTTCATTCAGTCAGTAGCTTCAAACATTTCTGGTATATGAAAAACATGTTTTTCAATGGCAAAAATCAATGAATATTGTAAATGCACAAACAGTAATATCTCCACATTGCAAGGTGCAATTCTGAAATTTTTTGCTTTTTCCTGCTAATCCTAGCATGATAAAGAAGATTCAAAGAGAGTGAGATGCCAGCTCCTTTCATTCAGTCAGTAGCTTCAAACATTTCTGGTATATGAAAAACATGTTTTTCAATGGCAAAAATCAATGAATATTGTAAATGCACAAACAGTAATATCTCCACATTGCACGGTGCAATTCTGAAATTTTTAGCTTTTTCCTGTTAATCCTAGCATGATAAAGAAGATTCAAAGAGAGTGAGATGCCAGCTCCTTTCATTCAGTCAGTAGCTTCAAACATTTCTGGTATATGAAAAACGTTTTTCAATGGCAAAAATCAATGAATATTGTAAATGCACAAACAGTAATATCTCCACATTGCAAGGTGCAATTCTGAAATTTTTTGCTTTTTCCTGCTAATCCTAGCATGATAAAGAAGATTCAAAGAGAGTGAGATGCCAGCTCCTTTCATTCAGTCAGTAGCTTCAAACATTTCTGGTATATGAAAAACATGTTTTTCAATGGCAAAAATCAATGAATATTGTAAATGCACAAACAGTAATATCTCCACATTGCACGGTGCAATTCTGAAATTTTTAGCTTTTTCCTGTTAATCCTAGCATGATAAAGAAGATTCAAAGAGAGTGAGATGCCAGCTCCTTTCATTCAGTCAGTAGCTTCAAACATTTCTGGTATATGAAAAACATGTTTTTCAATGGCAAAAATCAATGAATATTGTAAATGCACAAACAGTAATATCTCCACATTGCAAGGTGCAATTCTGAAATTCTTTGCTTTTTCCTGTTAATCCTAGCATGATAAAGAAGATTCAAAGAGAGTGAGATGCCAGCTCCTTTCATTCAGTCAGTAGCTTCAAACATTTCTGGTATATGAAAAACATGTTTTTCAATGGCAAAAATCAATGAATATTGTAAATGCACAAACAGTAATATCTCCACATTGCAAGGTGCAATTCTGAAATTTTTTGCTTTTTCCTGCTAATCCTAGCATGATAAAGAAGATTCAAAGAGAGTGAGATGCCAGCTCCTTTCATTCAGTCAGTAGCTTCAAACATTTCTGGTATATGAAAAACATGTTTTTCAATGGCAAAAATCAATGAATATTGTAAATGCACAAACAGTAATATCTCCACATTGCACGGTGCAATTCTGAAATTTTTAGCTTTTTCCTGTTAATCCTAGCATGATAAAGAAGATTCAAAGAGAGTGAGATGCCAGCTCCTTTCATTCAGTCAGTAGCTTCAAACATTTCTGGTATATGAAAAACATGTTTTTCAATGGCAAAAATCAATGAATATTGTAAATGCACAAACAGTAATATCTCCACATTGCACGGTGCAATTCTGAAATTTTTAGCTTTTTCCTGTTAATCCTAGCATGATAAAGAAGATTCAAAGAGAGTGAGATGCCAGCTCCTTTCATTCAGTCAGTAGCTTCAAACATTTCTGGTATATGAAAAACATGTTTTTCAATGGCAAAAATCAATGAATATTGTAAATGCACAAACAGTAATATCTCCACATTGCAAGGTGCAATTCTGAAATTTTTTGCTTTTTCCTGCTAATCCTAGCATGATAAAGATTCAAAGAGAGTGAGATGCCAGCTCCTTTCATTCAGTCAGTAGCTTCAAACATTTCTGGTATATGAAAAACGTTTTTCAATGGCAAAAATCAATGAATATTGTAAATGCACAAACAGTAATATCTCCACATTGCACGGTGCAATTCTGAAATTTTTAGCTTTTTCCTGTTAATCCTAGCATGATAAAGAAGATTCAAAGAGAGTGAGATGCCAGCTCCTTTCATTCAGTCAGTAGCTTCAAACATTTCTGGTATATGAAAAACATGTTTTTCAATGGCAAAAATCAATGAATATTGTAAATGCACAAACAGTAATATCTCCACATTGCAAGGTGCAATTCTGAAATTCTTTGCTTTTTCCTGTTAATCCTAGCATGATAAAGAAGATTCAAAGAGAGTGAGATGCCAGCTCCTTTCATTCAGTCAGTAGCTTCAAACATTTCTGGTATATGAAAAACATGTTTTTCAATGGCAAAAATCAATGAATATTGTAAATGCACAAACAGTAATATCTCCACATTGCAAGGTGCAATTCTGAAATTTTTTGCTTTTTCCTGCTAATCCTAGCATGATAAAGAAGATTCAAAGAGAGTGAGATGCCAGCTCCTTTCATTCAGTCAGTAGCTTCAAACATTTCTGGTATATGAAAAACATGTTTTTCAATGGCAAAAATCAATGAATATTGTAAATGCACAAACAGTAATATCTCAACATTGCACGGTGCAATTCTGAAATTTTTAGCTTTTTCCTGTTAATCCTAGCATGATAAAGAAGATTCAAAGAGAGTGAGATGCCAGCTCCTTTCATTCAGTCAGTAGCTTCAAACATTTCTGGTATATGAAAAACGTTTTTCAATGGCAAAAATCAATGAATATTGTAAATGCCAGTAATATCTCCACATTGCAAGGTGCAATTCTGAAATTTTTTGCTTTTTCCTGTTAATCCTAGCATGATAAAGAAGATTCAAAGAGAGTGAGATGCAGCTCCTTTCATTCAGTCAGTAGCTTCAAACATTTCTGGTATATGAAAAACATGTTTTTCAATGGCAAAAATCAATGAATATTGTAAATGCACAAACAGTAATATCTCCACATTGCAAGGTGCAATTCTGAAATTTTTTGCTTTTCCTGCTAATCCTAGCATGATAAAGAAGATTCAAAGAGAGTGAGATGCCAGCTCCTTTCATTCAGTCAGTAGCTTCAAACATTTCTGGTATATGAAAAACATGTTTTTCAATGGCAAAAATCAATGAATATTGTAAATGCACAAACAGTAATATCTCCACATTGCACGGTGCAATTCTGAAATTTTTAGCTTTTTCCTGTTAATCCTAGCATGATAAAGAAGATTCAAAGAGAGTGAGATGCCAGCTCCTTTCATTCAGTCAGTAGCTTCAAACATTTCTGGTATATGAAAAACATGTTTTTCAATGGCAAAAATCAATGAATATTGTAAATGCACAAACAGTAATATCTCCACATTGCAAGGTGCAATTCTGAAATTTTTTGCTTTTTCCTGCTAATCCTAGCATGATAAAGAAGATTCAAAGAGAGTGAGATGCCAGCTCCTTTCATTCAGTCAGTAGCTTCAAACATTTCTGGTATATGAAAAACATGTTTTTCAATGGCAAAAATCAATGAATATTGTAAATGCACAAACAGTAATATCTCCACATTGCACGGTGCAATTCTGAAATTTTTAGCTTTTTCCTGTTAATCCTAGCATGATAAAGAAGATTCAAAGAGAGTGAGATGCCAGCTCCTTTCATTCAGTCAGTAGCTTCAAACATTTCTGGTATATGAAAAACATGTTTTTCAATGGCAAAAATCAATGAATATTGTAAATGCACAAACAATAATATCTCCACATTGCAAGGTGCAATTCTGAAATTTTTTGCTTTTTCCTGCTAATCCTAGCATGATAAAGAAGATTCAAAGAGAGTGAGATGCCAGCTCCTTTCATTCAGTCAGTAGCTTCAAACATTTTCTGGTATATGAAAAACATGTTTTCAATGGCAAAAATCAATGAATATTGTAAATGCACAAACAGTATATCTCCACATTGCACGGTGCAATTATGAAATTTTTAGCTTTTTCCTGTTAATCCTAGCATGATAAAAGAAGATTCAAAGAGAGTGAGATGCCAGCTCCTTTCATTCAGTCAGTAGCTTCAAACATTTCTGGTATATGAAAAACATGTTTTTCAATGGCAAAAATCAATGAATATTGTAAATGCACAAACAGTAATAACTCCACATTGCAAGGTGCAATTCTGAAATTTTTTTGCTTTTTCCTGCTAATCCTAGCATGATAAAGAAGATTCAAAGAGAGTGAGATGCCAGCTCCTTTCATTCAGTCAGTAGCTTCAAACATTTCTGGTATATGAAAACATGTTTTTCAATGGCAAAAATCAATGAATATTGTAAATGCACAAACAGTAATATCTCAACATTGCACGGTGCAATTCTGAAATTTTTAGCTTTTTCCTGTTAATCCTAGCATGATAAAGAAGATTCAAAGAGAGTGAGATGCCAGCTCCTTTCATTCAGTCAGTAGCTTCAAACATTTCTGGTATATGAAAAACGTTTTTCAATGGCAAAAATCAATGAATATTGTAAATGCACAAACAGTAATATCTCCACATTGCAAGGTGCAATTCTGAAATTTTTTGCTTTTTCCTGTTAATCCTAGCATGATAAAGAAGATTCAAAGAGAGTGAGATGCCAGCTCCTTTCATTCAGTCAGTAGCTTCAAACATTTCTGGTATATGAAAAACGTTTTTCAATGACAAAAATCAATGAATATTGTAAATGCACAAACAGTAATATCTCCACATTGCAAGGTGCAATTCTGA
>NW_027368759.1:0-47468 GCF_046119375.1 Phyllobates terribilis | reverse complement strand
ATTGCTTCGTACCTATTTATCATTGCAATGGAATATTTTGCTCGTTCCATTACCTTGGAATCTCAGAAATCAAATCGCTATGTGGGTATTCAACTTACTAAAATCGGAAATATAATCTCTTTCCTCAGTTTTGCGGATGATACCTTGATCTTTGAAAATTCATCCATTGAAAATATTAACTTTATCAAAAAAAATTCTTGAGAGGTTCTCTATGCTATCTGGTCTTAAAATTAATTTTCAAAAAAGCTCAGTCCAATTCTCAAAAAACGGTTCAAAACCCTATGCTCAAGCCTTGGCAAGTACCATGGACATTCTAATCACTACTAATTTGGAAAAATATCTTGGATCCCGATTGTTAATGGTAAAATTAATAAGCAAACTTTTGAATCTTATAAATCAAATCTTTCAAAACAACTATCACACTGGAAAGCAATTGCGCATTCGCAAGCTGGCAGAGCAATTTTAATTCAATCCAAAATGAACCACATAATTCAATGCTTTCTTCTCCCAAAAACTTTGTGTGGAGAATTTGATGATATTCACAAAAATCTATTGGAACAATTCAATAAAAACCTTCACCCTCTCATTCGGTGGGACAAGATTTGTAAACCAAAGTCTGAAGGTGGACTTGGTCTTTGCATCTCTTTTGAAAATAACCAAGCCCTACAAATGAAGCTCCTTTGACGCCTTTTGACCAACCTAGACATCATTTATGAAAAATATATTAAGAACGATTCCATCATTAATCTCCAGAAATCTCCAAAAAATTCCTGGCAATTTAACAGATTATTATCTTTAAAACCATAATTCCTTAAGAACATCCCTTGGAATTTTGGTGATGGGGCCAAAATTTCCTTTTGGACTGACCAATGGATTCCTAACAATAATATCCTTCCCTTCAAAACAAATGAATATGAGAATATTAAAATCCTGAACTTCATTACGGCAGATCGAGAATGGGATATAGATAAGTTGCTCAGGATCCTCCAACAACTCATTGTCAATAAAATAGCGGAAATTTACATCCCCACAACTCAAACTCCTGATACCGTCATTTGGTCCCCTTCCCCTTCTGGCAATTTCTCCTCTAAAACAGCTTTTCACACCTTACGTAGACAAAACAATGAACCTTTCGATAATAGTATGTGGAATTTGGCAATTCCACCAAAAATTAAGACATTCCTTTGGAAAGCTTACTCCGACAACCTTCCCACTACATAAAGAATTAACAGACACTTTCATAGAATAAATGATACATGATCAATGTGTAATGAAAGTAATGAAAACACAAATCACATTTTCTTTGAATGTTCGTTTACAAAAAAACCTTTGAAATTCTTTACAAAAGAATCCAAATTCAATTTACTTTAACAAACCTACATGACTTTACACATTCTATGACTTTATTCAAAAAGTGTAATACAAATGGCAACCTCGCACATTTCTTATGGTGGAAAATTTTGTATACCCGTAAACTTTATCTTCCGTAAAGAACGACACAATTTTCTGACCACTCATGAGAATATCATAGCCCGAGCACTATCACAATATGATATGTGGATTCCAAATAATAATGGTAAAAGGATAAGAAACAATAACATAAATAATAACTCTTCAACCATACAAATATCTAGAAACTCCCACTATATTAAAATCTGTCGGCCACAACTTAGTGGCTGGATCAAACCTTCCAACCCATCGGTCAAAGTTAATTTTGATGGTGCTACAAAGGATTTGTCTAGCTCTATTGCTTTTATTATTAGAGATGACGACGGTAAGATTTTGCAAGCTCACCATAATGGGTCCATTCCTCTAATCCACTCCATGTTGAAGCCCCTGCCGCTCTTGCTGGCATTAGGGCGGCCCTTGCTCTGGGGGGGGATAACCTTATTATCGAAGTTGATAACCTATCTGTTATCAACAGTCTAAGAAATAATTGGAAAGTTCCATCGGATATCAAACATATCATCAATGACGCCAAGTCCTTATGCAACCAATTTAGGTCTATTACTTTCAACCACGCCCCAAGAAAGATTAATGCAACTGCGACTTTATTGCCAAATGCAACTGGGAGGCGGACCTCCTTCAAGCAACTATTCACAGTATCAACAACAACATGGCGCATCCCAATTTCTCGGCCCCTGAAAATCACCATTACAGGGTGATAGATTTCATCAAGATCATCCGCTCTAATGATTTAGGTCTTCTTTTCTAGGATATATTTGTATTGCTTGTAATAAAAAAATTCCAGAACACGAGTCACTGTGAAACACGTAGTAAGCTTATATAGAGGGGTTATTATTCTTTGAACTACCTAGCTTATTCTCCCTTTCTAATGACATTTACCATGTGAACATTTATGAATATACACATGTCAGGACGGTCTCAACGCACATTATGAGATACACGCTAATGAAGAAAACCTTGTGAGATACGTACATACCTAGATAACCATCCATGACTAACAATTAATGATATATATCTTAAAAGTAGTGTGTTTTTATTATTGTGGTACTCTATACATTGTAAGCAACAATTGAAAAATAAAGATAATCATTTGATTTTCTGTTTTTTTACCAATTGCCATCTATTTGCCATCTCACTTCCACCTATATTGCCAACTCAAGAAGTTGGTTCATCCTAAGAGTGTTTAAACATTTCCCAAATTATTGTCCATCAAACCAAAAAAATATCAATCATTAAAACTTTTATCGTATGTAGAAAATAATAAGAGAAGAGCTCTCTAGAAATCCCAGTGACAACGATGATGTTCATATTACAAAGATATGATTAAGTTTTATTCCTTCAGTCCCATTATTATTTTTATCATTTTAATAGTGTTTACTATTCACTACTTAAACTATACCTCTTTCTTAAGGTCGAAACTAGTGTTGGAGCCTGAGATTTTCAGGATTACAATGCCGAATCTCGAGGGTTGATCTCCTTTCTAGATAATGTGGTGTGGGGGACATCTCCTTGTAGTTGACGTTGATGGTATGCTCCGCTTACATTCACAAACTCCTCTTTAACTACTTATCAAACGCTTGAGCTCTCGATTACATGCAATACCAAGCCCGGAAGTCCAAAAGAGGTCGTTCTCTAAATTTGATTCTCCTACACTCAAATTAGAACTTCAATACACCAAAAAGGTAAAGCTCAGGAAGGTGCTAAATAGTAAAGTCAGAGAGAAAATGAGAGCTTGCGAAATACGGGTGCTTTCATTGACCTTAGACTTGACTCGAGAAGAATCAAATCTGTTCATATCATGTGAGATTTAGAAAACACTCTTAGTTGTCTAAATTAGGTAAGAGGGAGATAACAAATACTATATTGTTTGGATCGCACCAACAAAATGTTGATGAAGTCTCACTAAAGGCCTGGAAAAATATTTGTGCATGCTAGAAAGCAACAGTATTACAGACTTTAGACTTGCAAGTGCAACTGCAAATCATAATACTCAGTGGCGAAGCCAAGGGGCTGAGGGGCACCCGCCCCTCCGGTTATCCGACGGAACCATAGTATATATGTATGTGATTTCATGATATTTAAATAGATTAATCAAGTTAACTAGAAAGACAAATAAATTGTCTTGGTGCAGTGGTATATATCTAGTAATTTGTCCCATTAATGTCAAGAAGTCATGAGTTCAAGTCTCATTCACTCTCATTTTTTAACTATTAGTTTTATAATTTTATGTATCATATATGTTGTAAATATACATTACTTAATTCTAATTTTTTATATTAATTTTAATAAAAATGATTAAAATAATTCCTAGTATATAATATCTATATTAATTTATATTTATATTTTGTTAATTTTCTCATTGAATTTTTCCTTTATTATCTCAAAGCCAATACAAGAAACTAAATAAACATGCAGGACTTCTACACCACAAAGTATATTTATTTTGATTTATACATGTTATAATTATTAATTCACAACAGAAGAAATTTTCAACTTTTAGAAAATAAGACTCACCTCAAGATTACCTTTTGCTCTCCTTTGGCCTCCCCAAATCTGTTAAACTCCATGACCTTAAATTGACCATCTCAACATCTATATATTCTCCTTCACATTTCACATACTCCTTTTATAAATATTTATTCTGCTTGTATGTAGATCATAATTCTTTTTTATTATAGGACGAGATCTATTGGATATTAGTAACGGTGGAATGGAAATATTAACATTGATTCACTGGAAATCGTAGGGTCATATTTTAATTCAATTTAACGGTTGGATTTACTTGTTAAAGGATAAGAATAAATACTACGACACTAAATTATTGTAAAACCAAGTAGAATATGGAAGACAAAAATGAATGGAGTTACTTGTGAAGGGATTAGAATAGTTACCGTTAATTAATTGAAAACCAAGTAGAATATGGAAGATAGAAGGGAAAATAAAAAAATAAACGAGTCGAGGCAAGACATCGGATAGCATTAAGGGAAATGAAGAGTCATTAAATCAATGCCTTATACTCCGAACAACCCATTTAATTCCCAGATTAATCACAACAACAATTTTGTAAACTCCTCTCATTAATACACCAATAACACCTCATTAAATCAGAATTACTCTATTTTTATATTTATTAGATTAGATACTCTACTTTTCTATAATGATGATATGCTTTGGGGGCATTTCAAAGTTAACCAAATTCTATTTGGAATGCTACATTTAACATGTGATATGGAAAAGCAAAGTATCTCTAAAAGAATATTCTCCATTTTATATTTTTAGCTTCGCACTAGTGGAGAAAGTTTATGTTGAAATTAGATTTTAAATACAAAAACTCCATAGATGAACATCGCTATGAATATAGAATATTAAATTGTGAACATTGAGTATAAATTTGTGAACCTATTGAAATAACCAAAAGTGTTGAAAAAGTGATGTGGTGACAATTTTGTAAATAACTCAAAAAAATTCCTTCATTTCATTATTTGGATAACGAGGTTTGGCTGCAAAGTTTTCGCATTATGAGGTCCAAATTCAGTGGAACCTAATTCTTAATTGGTGTTTTTGTTAAAAAAAATGTCATTTATATTTTTGGTGTACCATTTGAGAAGAGTCAACCCAAAACAATCAGTCAGAAAAACAAACATGGTGGTGGTTGCTCGGTATCTTTGTTATAATAAGAAGGGATATAGTTCTCATGGATACTGAGAATGATGCCATTAAATTCCATAGGAAGTAGAAGCCTTGGCCATATACAAACAATATGTTATAGCCAAAGCTAGCTTTTACCAAAGCCCTGATCCCGGACTTTGAATCACAAATGTAAATGTTAGTTGAGCTAAGGTAGCTTAACTTAGTTTCTCTAGTTTTGATGCTTACAAACTTAATCATTATTGGAAATCAAATGTATAGAAATTTAGACACGCTGTATATTAATTTGTATGTATAGCTTGCATATAGCTTAGTCTATAAATAAAGGAAAGTCATAACTAATGAAGGGTTACTGCTTTGCCTATTTCTACATAGTTATTGAGAGTGTTTGTAAGGTAGCTTGAGAGAAAATGTTTTGTACGAAAGTGAGAGTTCATACATTCTAGAGAGAGAAGAGTGAACTTCATTTTGTAAAAAACAAGTTGTAAGTGACCTTATCAATATATCGAGTAGTGAGTTTTCTCCTTGATTCACAAGAAATCCTTGTTCATCATTGTTTAGCTTCTCTCTTCCGCGATTTCAAGCAAGCTCTAAGCCCTAGAGACTTTGTTTGTTGAGTAGCTTCCTCGATCCAACAATTGGTACCAGAGCTCAAGGTATTTGATCAAGAATCTCTACGTCTCTTCTCTCCAAGAAAACCTCTCTCTCTTTGTTCTTTGTTTTTCAAGCAAGATGCACAATGCCTCAAGACAAGAAGATAAGCAATGTGCACAACCTCGGCATCTCGCTCAAGAAGCCGCATCTTCTTATCGAAGGAGAGCTCGAGTGGTGGATGGCCATGACCAAGAATTACATCCAACAGACAGACTATCAATGTTGGATGATAATTGAAAATGGCGACAAAAAGGTGACTACAACGACCACTGAGAGGCCCTGGGGTCCAACTGAGTACGCCCTGATGGAGAAGAATGCTAAGGCGAGGTAATTGATCTTGAACTCCCTTCAGCTCAAGGACATGGACAAGATCATGAGTCTCCCTACTGCGCAAGCTATGTGGAAAGCAGTGGTTGACATGCATCAAGGGAGTGAGGATATGAAGAACAACCGTAAGTCCGAATTACAGCGCGAGTTTCACTCATTCAATATGGGTGAAACCGAATCTGTATCAAGCTACCATTCCTGGTTCCAAGTTCTTGCAGATAAAATGTCCTCCGCTGGAATAGTTACTGAACTATGGACGCTCTCCCTAGCTTTCATCCATGGAGTCAACCAAAGGTATGATACTACGAGGAAAATCATGTTGATTGCCGAGAAGACCAAAGAACTTCTAGTCTCAGTGCTCGTTGGGAAGTTCATGGTTAAAGAACCTCTAAGATCAAGAACATGCTCACTCAGTGAAGGAATGCAAGGGCACCGCGCTAAAGCTCACCAAAGTCCTTCAACAGCTCGACACCGAGACCTCCACAGATGATGATGAGGATGCTGAAGTGGCAATGATGACCAAGATGGTCAAGAAGTTCCGAAAGAGTAAAGGGAGCTTCAAGAAGGAGCAGATTGCCAAGAGGGATCTGAGCAACGTGACCTGCTACAATTGCTAGCAAAAGGGTCACTTATCCAAGACATGCTCCAATCCGAAGGTAGCTGCAAGCATAAGCAAGGTCGAGCCCAAGAAAGCCTTCCTCACCACCTAGGGTGATTCTGACGATGAGCTCGACGTTGGTGAAGATAAACAGGGACAATGCTTGATGGCGCAAGAGGACTCAGATGACGACGAACAAGTCAAGGTATCCTCCATTAAACTCAGTGTCTTGCCTAAAGAGGAGCTTATTAACTTATGTCAAGGATTAATTGGGGACAATGATACCTTAATGTCTCAGGAAATTGAGTATACTGAAGAAATCAGTGCACTTAAGGATGAAACAATTGTGTAGAAAACACGTGTTTGATCAGCTATTGTTCGCTGTCACTAAGGTTCATTAAGCCTTAGTTGCTCTTAACAAGGATTCAATTGCGCTTTGAATGCTTGGCTTGCGCTTAACCTATGACGAACTATTAGTAATGAATTTACTAAAGTCCTTAAGTGCGGAAGAGGTTAGACAGACAATAAAGCGCGCTTTAAGTTGTTAAAGCGCACCTATATTTGCACACACAAGAATTTCCAAACGGTGAGAACCCTAAGTCACTAGCTGACTCGGGATAAAACTCACCACTACACTTGTATTGATTAAGAAAGGATTACAATCTCTCGCTTCAACACTTGAAGCTCACTCGTTAGCACTCTCTTTACAATATTCTGAGTTTAGCTCTGAAGAACAAGAAGGCACTCTCAACACTCTCTGATTACAAATGAAATATCTCTTAAGCTCTCTCTAGCTTCCTATATTCTCTCGGTTTGCAATACCCAGAGTGAATGTAATAGTACTCTATTTATACACAATCCTTAAGCTAAACCTATAACTCAATTGTGTAACAAACAAAGACTAAGCACAATGCCACCTCATCAATCCGTGTGCCTTGATCACTTCACCAGAATTAATCAACGGCTTGGAGAGAATTGGTTTTGTTCTTCATGTGTTGATCCACGACACATAAGCAATCCGTGTGCTTCAAGCTCTAACAAACTCTTGCCACGCTGGCGATCCCTGGAGTGGCGTCCTAAAGAGTGTAAAGTTCTTCTCGCACCTTCCTGTGCACACAACTTGCACTCTCCCGCTTTACCAGCCTTCGAAGCGTGTGGATTTGTTCTTCTGCGCTCTGGCGCACCCTAAGCTTCAGTGGAACCTCGTGGTCAACTTTCTTCAACTTCATTCAAGCGCGTCTCTACGCCCTCGAAGCTCGATCACTCTTACTTCTTGGTCTTGAATGGATTTATTAAACACCGTTTGCGAAACTTACTTTCTCCGCTTGGTGTTAAGCGCGACTGTGACCAGTCAAGCGCATCTCTAAGTGACTTAAGCGCATCCTTACAAATATGGCAATGACCTGGAAGGCTTAAAAAACACTAAGAGATTAAACATATTAGTTTGTTATCATCAAAACAAAGAGAAATAGATTAAGCTTTAACAAGACGATTAAAGCTCAACTAACAAATTGAGTTGTCTAAGAGTATGCACGATGAACCTATTGTTGTTACAAAGTTTTGCCAACTTTGTAAGAGCAAGAGTAATAAGCACCCCTCAGACTCAAATGTTTCAACCAATCTTGATACAATTATGGATAAGTTGGACACACTGACCTAGTCCATCGACGCAAAGACTGTCAACCAAACTGTCTTTGTTAGGACGCGACCTAATTTAGGCTACACTCCTTAGCAAGCTACATCTAGCTCAAAAGATTTCTCTCTTACTATCTCAATGACTTCCAAGATTGAATCACTTTTTAAAGAACTACAATCTTGTAAGAGTAAGAATGACTATCTTGAAAGCAAAATGAGAGCGCTCGAGGAGAATCCCAAGGACACCAAGAGGTGGTTCCATGGGGAAAAGACACACCAGCTTTACATGAAGCAAGCTAAGACTAAATCCCAGCATGTTAAATTGGAAAATAAAGCTCCATTTCTCCCTAGCAAGGGTAAATATGGCTACACGCGTGACAACTTATATTGTACCCATTGTGGGAAGAATGGCCATAGGGTGCATGAATGTGAGTCTAATAGGGCTCTTAGAGAAAAATCTCATGCTAAATATAAAACTAAGCCCAATCAGGTTATATACTTGAATGATACATCCTATTACCAACGCATTGCACCTAAGAACAAAGCTAGACCTAGGAAAGCTATAATAGGGGACGCTTCTACTAATTCACCCACGAAGCCTAAGCTTTGATGTGTCCCCAAATCCTGATTTTTCTTAATTGCAGGTTGAAACGCAAAGCAAGTGGTACATAGATAGTAGGTGCTCATGTCACATGACTGGCGACCCTCATTTTCTGCTCTTGTTTCAAACAAGTGAAAGAGGAAGCATCTCCTTCGGGGACAAGAAACAAGGACGAATCAAAGCAACAGGAAGCGTCCAATTGACACCAGATATTAAAATCAGAAATGTAAGCTTGGTGGATAGCTTTAAATTTAATCTTCTGAGTGTAGCTCAGATCTATGACCAAGGGAGAAATGAGGTCACATTTACTACCACCGAGTGCGTGATCAAGGACTCAACAAAAGAGGTAATCATGAAGGGTAAGAGAGTCGACAATACATACCTCTTTGATCATTCGTTTACACCTTCAAAGCACCTATGCTTAGCGACCATCCAAAAACAATCCAATCTATGGCATCATCGTTTAGAGCATGCGAGCTTGCATCTCTTACACAAGCTTCATTCAAGGGCTTTCATCGAGGTCTCCCTGAAATCAAGCCTTTTGGTCTAACCTTGCTTATTTTGTTAGGTTTTTTGCTTATTTTGTCTCTATGTGATGCAAGTTTATTAATAAATATAAAATGCATGCTTATCTAGTCTCGCTAATTGTGTTTGATTGCTTAAGTGATTTTAATGCTTAACTTGATCTTACTGACATTCATGCATGCTTAAGAAGTTACTGAACTTAAGGAGTTCTGAAAGTTTCCTAAATGTTGTACTATGACCGCATTTTTGATGATGTCAAAAGGGGGATTTTGAAGTGTGCATGTAGGCATGCTTAAACATTCATCAAAGTCAAAAGGATTCAAACCCACGTCTTGATCTCAGGGGGAATGAAAGGTATACTGAATTTAAAGGTAAATTGAAGTGTAAGGAGCAATCCCGATGGCACCAAGAGTGGGTTTTAGGTTACTTTAGACACATTTTGGAAGCACTTAGTCGTTTAATTAAGCATATGAGGCATCGGGACAAAAGGCGATAAAGTGAAGACAAATACGCTTAAGAATGAAGTGCTGAGGATTTAATCTGAGTTCAAATGTATCTTTCTCCCTACTCCTAATTCCGACTGAGGTGATTCCAATTCGAGGAGTTAGATCTTGAAGTCTACTACGTCCCCTCCAAATTTGAGCGCAATCGGAGTTGTGAGTCAAAAGTTATGGCCATTTTACTGATCTGTCGCCAGAGAACACAAAGACCGATCCGCGACCGCGGCTCCCTGCCGCGCCCGCGGATCTCCCGGATTAATTATTCCATTTTGACCATATTTTGTAACTCTTTTTCTCTAGATAGTCAATTTGGAGTAAATTAGTATTTGGACCATTCTTATGTAACTCCTAGCTCTTAATGGGTCAAAGAGGGAGTTTAGAAAAGTCCATTTTAGGGAGGAGGTATTTAAGGGGTTCTTAGGTTGATTATCTATTATCTCATCTCATAATCTAATTTTTGGCACAAGTGTAATCTCAAGAAAACTCTCTCAAATCTTGTACTTTGTTTCAATGAAGAACTAAACCCTTTTTGTTTCACTTTGAAGTTCTAGCTCTTGACTTGGGTCATTGTGGTAAGGTTCTTTTTCCCTTTGTTCTTATTTATCTTTGGATTTGTTCTTTGATCTCTTGCACTTAAACTTGTGATTGATTTATATTGATTTCATCTAGGTTGCAAACTAGGTTGATTTGATATTCTTCATATTGCTAGGTTTAGACAATTCTATTTGAAGAATCTAAACCTTTTGTAGCAAACTCTTTTCTCATGAACTATTTGTGATTGATTTTAGGGTAGAAATCTTAGATTCATGTCAAGTACCGACTATTTGTCAATGGTATTGCATGAACCTACTTATCTTTGAACTTTATGCAATTGTGTTATTAAATCTAGGTATTTCCTAGGTTGTAACTTACAATTAGGGTTTCTAGGACTATTTGGACTAGTTGCTAGCCATGAACAAAGAGTAGGACATTTCACTTAGATTTGATTGGAACATTGGGTGCTAAGAATCTAGGATCCACCGACCTTTTCAAGTTGCTAGAATGGATAAGTGAACCCCTTTTAAACCTAAATACTCTTTTCCAACATTTGCATGCTATATTGTTTTTCCATCACAAAAACATTTCAAAACCCCCCTTCTTACGTGGTCCAAGGAAATCAAAGGTCCGTGGTTACTTTAGAAAATCCCATAAGGAAACTTTAATCGAAAAGCTTGCTCCCTTGGGTTCGACCCTTTCTACCACTATACTCTAGTGGGAGTTTGGATTTCTTACTTTGACGAGGCAAGGCGACTTTAGCCTTTGTCATAAGTGTAAGTTTAGCTTGTTCTAATATTTTAAGCAAGATGCAATTCAATTCTTATGATTTCTTGTGAATGGTTCAAATAAGTTTGAAATCATCAAAAAGGGGGGAATTGTTAGTTGAACTAAGGTAGCTTAACTTAGTTTCTCTAGTTTTGATGCTTACAAACTTAATCATTATTGGAAATCAAATGTATACAGAGTTTACAGGATATGTAAGTCAGCTTACATGTGTAACTTACACAGTATGAAGCTCGCTTGAAAGTTTTATAGAGCATAGAAATGACGCTGAAACTTTATCAAGGTAGCTTAACCAGCAAGCCAAGCACGCTGAAGATAATGAAGTGTACAGAAGCGCGATTGCGAGTTTAGAGTTTATATGACTAAAGAAAATGACAAAGGATGCGGTTTCAACCTTATTTGCATTAGCACATGTTTTAAATAAAGTTCTTGAAACAACACAAGTGGCACGGCGAGCTGAATTATGCGCCGTACACTTGGAATCAGCTCGAGCAAGTTGCAAGTGCGCTTGAGAAGTTGTTAGCGTGCTTAATGACATGTTGAATTGTAATTGGCTTGGTTGTTTTGTCCAATAGAATTAAGAAAAGGTCTTCTTGATAGCCAATAGGAATTTAGACACGTTGTATATTAATTTGTATGTATAGCTTATATATAGCTTAGTCTATAAATAGGGGAAAGACATAACTAATGAAGGGTTACTGCTTTGCCTATTTCTAGAGAGTTATTGATAGTTTTTGTACCGTAGGTTGAGAGAAAGTGTTTTGTACGAAAGTGAGAGTTCATACATTCTAGAGAGAGAAGAGTGAACTTCATTTTGTAAAAACAAGTTGTAAGCGACCTTATCAATACATCTAGTAGTGAGTTTTCTTCTTGATTCACTAGGAATCTAAGGTTCTCACTTTGAAGAGAAAGATCCTTGTTCATCATTGTTTATCTTCTCTCTTCCGCGATTTCAAGCAAGCTCTAAGTCCTAAAGACTTTTTTTATGGAGAAGCCCCCTCAATCCAACAGTAAAAAAACTGTACACAATGTCTGCCAAAAAGAAAGGTTTATTCATGTATTTGTGTTTCTTACAAATTCTTGGCACAATAGAGTTTCAGGTTCTAGCATGTAAAATTCAGTGACTTGTTTAATAAGAGTACTTTGGGACAACTCAACTCAGCAAAACACAATGCGGCCACATGCAGAGAATCCAGATGTAATCAAGCATCAAGCATTGCGGATTGGAGCAACAAGTAGCATAATTACCCCAGTGATCTTGACGAGTTGGCCGAGAGGGGGGTGCATAGGTCAGGGTAGGGGAATGATCGGAGTAAGTGGTGGATCTCGGCGTTGCGGGCGGCGGAGAGAGAGTTTTAGATGAGGAAAGAGAAGACGAGGTAAAAGAGGATGAGAAAGATAGTAGGAAAATGACATTGTGACCCACCACCAGTATGAAGAAGGAAACACCAGAACCTAACAAGAAGAGCGCGGTGAGAATAAAATGGCTAGATTTGGAATGGGGTTAGGGAAGCGTCTAGAATGTGTGTGGTTAGTCCATGTGAGAGCTGATTTGTGTCATATGCCCATTTTCAAGTAAAAAGGGGTGGATGAGGTGATAAGTTGTAACTTTGGTATTCAGTACACCTTGCTTGAATGAAAGAAAAAGTCTACATGAGTGAGCAGTAGTCCCGCTTCATGGAGATGGCCAGCACATGGACATAAATATCACTACATAACCGGATATAGGGCTTGTTTGGTACCCATATTCTGATATAACGTATGGGTATGAAAATGGCTCATATTTATATTGTATTTAGTATATCAATATATGGATATGAAGTTGATATACTTGGTATTTTGATATATCTATTTCTTACACACTCCATATTTTTATTAGATATCACTAATATCCCTTTTAACCTCTTGTGCCTTTTACATATCAATTTCTAACCAAACTATTTTCTTCTTCTTGATAAACTGTTGTTCTAAAAAATATCAACGGATATCTATATCATACCACACACGGATATTAGATATCAATTTCATACACATACTTGATATGTGATATCCATACACATACCTGATATCTGATATCTTAATATATGGATACCATACGGGCCCTAAGTATCAAAATGTAGGATCATTGATTGTCCTTAGGTCGCGACGGCAGCGACCTTGTGGTCTCAAGTTAACTTTGTTGATCGTAAGGATCTTTAATGTGAGGAAATAAACTTGAAGACACAAATTTCTGCAAACAAACTCGTATATTGCTTATCAATCCTAGTTACAGTCTAATTTCACACACAGTAAAACTTCTAAGTAAGCTAGATCTCTAAAGCACCTATACTACTCTCTTTCTCTCGTTCACAATGCCTGGTTTCGCCTCTCTTCGCCAACACATGACGAAAATGCTATCTCCAATATATATAGACCATCTAACATCTGGTCTATATCGAATCTACTCCTAAATCGAATCTAAACTGAATTGCAACAACCAAATCTTCTAGTTATAGAAGATATAAAATAAAAGAATAAAATAGAACAAATGCTAAAAGATAAAAGTCTGCGCTAGGTACTCATATCATTCCGTATCTAAGCAAATCTGATAGAACGTGAGAGACACGCTCTAGTCTCTGCCGATCTTCTAAGTGCCGAAGGCAATGCGCTTCGTCTTATAGTCTCGAGGTCGCTTTGATGGCGTATCGTTTGCAGCGACCTACCATTGGCTATCGGGACTATCTTCTATGCTTGGCACTAGTGCTCGTCGTTGATAAGTCTTTACAGCTTAGACTTTACAACATCTTATGCTAGACAAATACTTGTCTGTGATCGCCGTGACCCTCTCTGTCATTAAAGCGACCTTGTGTAGATAGTCGCGACCTCTGATTCATGCATAGCGACCTGCTCCTGATCATCGCGACTTGCTTTCTGTGCTCTGCTCCACTCCATACGCTTCCTAAGTGCCTGTACTGAGTAAACTCAATGTAGATGTTAAAAGCAAGTGTTTGTTATCATTAAAACTAGAGAAACTGAGGTAAAGCCATACTAGCTTGACCTAACAATTTCCCCCTTTTTAATGATGACAAACAATATAAGACATGGCATATATTTAAGGCAACATGTTTAGAGAACTATTGAATCTTCTAATTATATGAACATGTTTAGAGAAGCAGTGATAAGTAACACTTTAACATGATCAAGTTTCGCTTTGTGTTTCCATAGGTCGCTTCTTATGGAAATAGTTCCCCCCTGACTTAAACAATCGGTATGCCAGGTCTATTCCCCCTTTTGACATCATTGAAAAAGTCATGCAAATATATAATTAGGGAACTAAGGCGGTTGTCATGATCTACTCTCTAGAGGAATGATTGATAAGATGCCTAAGCGAAAGGAACTAAGTTATAACTAAGCAAGATGATAGAGCAAGTAGAGAAAAACGAGCAAATCATACTTATATATTCATTTTTACTACGCACCCAAAAGCTACTGGCTAGATTAACCTAAGGAAGCGACTAAAAAGGACTCGGAACATGAAAAAGAAAAAGACAACTAAGTTGCTTCTTCGTCAACAGGATCAGCGTGTTCCGAGGCTGGCGCGACCTGTTGTTGCTCTGGAGCTATAGTCGCTGGTGCCTCTTGTGTTGGAGGCACGTCCCCCGTTGCCTTAGCAGCTTTCTCCTCTTCCCGAGCTCGCTCCTCCTCCAGATACTGATGGTACTCCTCCCACGCCTTTTCATAGGCTTGGTGTTGCTCAGTGGGAAGGAACTGGAATAGCACTGGATCTGGGTCGCGCACAAATTTTTGTTGATTGTAAGCAGCGCGTCCAGAATGTTCTCATTGGACTGCAGCAGTTTCTCGTTAGTGACCTGCTGCTGGAGGAAAGCGGCTAACAGATCGCGTGCGAGGGGCAGCTCAGAGCTTGGCAGGGGGTAGGCAGAGACGTCTTCAGCAACCTCGTCCATTTTACCTTTTCCCTTGCTGGAAGTCGCTTTGAACTTCACTGGGGAAGGAGGTGGTGTAGCTTTTTCTGGATCATGAAGGTCGCGAAGGCGACGAATGCGCTGCTCAGTCAGGATTTGGGTGCAACGTCGCTCATCCACAGGTCGATACAGTCCCAAGCGCACTATGATCTTCTTAATGATGTGAGGGTAGGGAAGCGGGAAGTGCGTGGAGTTTACCCTATTGATGATGTTCTGCATGATGATTTTAGGAGTATCAATCGGCAGACCATCAGCGACCGTCTTGAGGATGCCAGCCTCCCCATTCGTAATTTTGCAGGGCGCATCGGAGCGAGGGACGATATTCTTGCTTATCACCAGATGTACGAGCTTCAGGGGCCAGTGCAAATAGCTGTTGTGGAGTGGTCGCTTGTTGTCGCCTGGAATGAACACCTTGTTTTTGAAGGTGACGAGGCCCCCTTGAGGTGGATTCTTCTTCTGCAGGGTCGCGTACCTGTTTAAGAATTAGCAACATAGAGGTCCTAATCTATTCACTCTCAGTCCTAGGTGGGGTAGACACATGCATACATTTAACATTGAAGGACAAAAACCACATAGAATAGTACATATGCATGTGCAATTTGCAAATTTGGGTAGGACTTTAACATCAAGTGGATATTCCCAGTTGTGAGCTATGAGGGTCATAGGGAACGTTACACAAGATTAAGCTAGGGACACTTTATAATCACATATCATATCTCGTTGGGCTTTGTAATGGGCTAAGAAGCGATCAATGTGATTATGTTCATAGAATTTCAAAGAAGAGCATGCAGGTCAATAATTTCTAGCAAGATCTATTAAGTCGCGAAGATTCACCTAATTATTTCACAAAGGCATCAACCAGAGCATGCGAGAGACTAAAGCTAATGCTAAAGTTTGCCAGTCATTTCAAGTGAGTCCTAAGTTCCCAATATCAATATATAAGCAGATAGTTCTAGTCAGAGTAGAGGGAACTTACAGACTTAGGTCGCTTATGTGAAGGGGATCATTCCCAGAAGGATCCTTAGATTGACAAATTGATCCTTGTTCAAGGCTTTGGTGAAGATATCCGCCACTTGCTCTTTAGTTCTACAATGAGTTAATTCAATATTCTTTGAAGCCTGTCATGTGGCAAGTGCAGCCATTGTCTAACTACCATTTTTCCTTAGCACTTCCAACCTACGCAAGAGAAATTCAAACTTTTGGTACCCAGTGAAGCTCAGCTTGACTGGGTGAATTAGTATCGTGGGTCGCTTTGGAGCGTGTTCCATCAGCATGAATGATATTGAAGGTCATGGGAGCAGTTTCATAGGATTCATTATGATTAGAGTTGATCCTAGCATTCTGTTTTACCTTAGGTCTAGGTTTAGCATGTTGATTTGCTTGAGTTTGATATGTCTGATGAATGTTCTGATGTCGCTGATGATTATTATCATATCGCTTGGTATTATTTGAAGGTCGCTGGTGTTGATACTGAGGTCGCGATGATTCATGTTCATGAGCAACATCATTGCAAGGAGAAACATAAGGCTTGTTGTCACGAGCCTGTTTCTTCTTACAGTTGTAGATTGTATGACCATTGAAACCACATTATCTACACCAGTCGTAATAGATCACTCGCCCATATTTTCCACGTCCTGGTCTAAAGGGCTTTGCATCTTTGGTGCACCCCTTGACCTCGTGAGTCCCTTGGGCTTGTGATACATACATGGCATGAGCTTTTTCCCCATGATACCATTTTGACTTATATTTGGGGTTTTCCAAGACTTTCACTTTGTCTTCTAAGAACTCATTCTTGCTTTTGCAAGCTTGAAGAGCCTTATCCAACACGCCAGCCTTTTCAGCGAGTTCCTTGGCTAATTTCTCATGCATGGATGAAGATTTAACATTATCATTAGATTCATAGCCAAGCCCTCTCACTTTAACAAACACTGTTTGATTAACTGATCGCTCTTCAATTAGGGAAGCGATACCAGCGACATCAAGGATGACCCTTTTTATTAGGTCATTAGTTTCAAGTAGGCTTTCGCTTGCCATAGAAACAGGAGTGGGTGCTTGTGTAGACGCTTTAGTAAGCGCTTTACCTTTGCAGCCCTAACACTCCTTGGTTAACAAGGTTGTTTCTTTAGCCTTTTGAAAGTCTATCTCTTTATTTTCTAGTCTAGTAGATAAATCTAAACATTCAGCATGAAGATCTTCTATTTCCTTTTCATATCTATCATTTTCAGTTTGTAGTCGCTCGCTTTCTTCTGTTATTCCTAGAATTACATTGATTAAATCAGGTTTATCAAGCATGTGAATCTTTTTAGTGAAGCTATTTAATTGATACCTCGGAGTCTTCAGAACTTTGTTCTCCAGCCATTTGACATAAGCCTGTGAACCCTTCATGTAAGTCTGCATCATCATCATCATCATCTCCCCATGCAGAAGTGGTCACAAGTGCCTTCTTTTCAGATTGCTCAACCTTTGGCTTGGTGCAGTCTCTTGCTAGATGCCCCTTTTGCTGGCAATTGTAGCAGATGTAGTTGCTGAGGTCGCGTTGGGGGTCAGATGAGGAGGGTGAGGTCGCTTTCTTGTTTTTTAAGAATCGCTTGACCATCTTGGTCATCAAGACTACGTCCTTATCATCATCATCTTCTTCTTCTTGGTTCTCCATCTTGTCTAGAGCTTTTCACAGCTTCAAAGCGACGTGTTTTGTGTCGCTTCCTCTTGTCAAAGATCACAGCTTGTCGCCTTGTTCTTGATCATAGAACTTCCCAAAGATCTTGGCTACTGGAAGAGCTTTGGTTTCTTCAGACATTAAGGCTATACTCCTAGCCATTTCAAACTTGTCGCTCATGGCATGTATGACATCGAGTGTCTTCTCATACTCTGGGATGATGTGGCCAGCAACGGTTAGCTTATCTGTGAGCACGAAGAATCGCGACTGACAATCAAGGACGCTTTCATTCTCAAGTTGTCTGAAGGCATGAAACTTGCGTTGTAACACAAATTTCCTGTTGTGCTTCATGTCTTCACTTCCTCTGTGAATGACTATGATTGTATCCCAGATTTGCTTGGCAGTAGGGAGACTTTTTACCTTGTCAACATCATGGCGTTGTAGACCGACGAAGATCATCTAGCGAGCTTTGGCATTAACTTCGATTTTCCTGTAGTAGGCAGCGTCCATCTCGCTTCTGGTGATATCTTGAGGGATTTCTTCATCTCCTAATTCGATGACGTTCCAGCATTGACCGTCCATCTACTTGATCCAAGTCTTGTGCATTTCGATCCACCAGTCGAGTTCGCCTTCCTTTAGTAGAGGTGGCTTGTTGAGAGTTTGTCTGTGAGTTGGAGTCGAGGAAGACATGGTTGATTACAGAACGGTTACTGCTCTGATACCAATTGTAGGATCGTTGATTGTCCTTAGGTCGCGACGGCAGCGACCTTGTGGTCTCAAGTTAACTTTGTTGATCGTAAGGATCTTTAATGTGAGGAAATAAACTTGAAGACACAAATTTCTGCAAACAAACTCGTATATTGCTTATCAATCCTAGTTACAGTCTAATTTCACACACAGTAAAACTTCTAAGTAAGCTAGATCTCTAAAGCACCTATACTACTCTCTTTCTCTCGTTCACAATGCCTGGTTTCGCCTCTCTTCGCCAACACATGACGAAAATGCTATCTCCAATATATATAGACCATCTAACATCTGGTCTATATCGAATCTACTCCTAAATCGAATCTAAACTGAATTGCAACAACCAAATCTTCTAGTTATAGAAGATATAAAATAAAAGAATAAAATAGAACAAATGCTAAAAGATAAAAGTCTGCGCTAGGTACTCATATCATTCCGTATCTAAGCAAATCTGATAGAACGTGAGAGACACGCTCTAGTCTCTGCCGATCTTCTAAGTGCCGAAGGCAATGCGCTTCGTCTTATAGTCTCGAGGTCGCTTTGATGGTGTATCGTCTGCAGCGACCTACCATTGGCTATCGCGACTATCTTCTATGCTTGGCACTAGTGCTCGTCGTTGATAAGTCTTTACAGCTTAGACTTTACAACATCTTATGCTAGACAAATACTTGTCTGTGATCGTCGCGACCCTCTCTGTCATTAAAGCGACCTTGTGTAGATAGTCGCGACCTCCGATTCATGCATAGCGACCTGCTCCTGATCATCGCGACTTGCTTTCTGTGCTCTGCTCCACTCCATACGCTTCCTAAATGCCTGTACTGAGTAAACTCAATGTAGATGTTAAAAGCAAGTGTTTGTTATCATTAAAACTAGAGAAACTGAGGTAAAGCCATACTAGCTTGACCTAACACAAAAGATGAACGATAAAAGTTAATACGATGAAAATGCGAAAAAAATCGTAGTTGAACCTCACTATCCATATGAAGAACATAGAGTATTAAATTATGAGCATCTAGTCGAATTTGTTAACTGAATTAAAAAGAAGAGAAAAATGAAATTTTGAGTTATTTAAAAAATTATTATCGTGTTATTTTTCATCATTTTTTTACTAGGTTTAAAAATCAATATTTTATATTCATAATTTAATACTTTAAGTTTATTATTTGGATAACAATGTTCGAATGCAAAGTTTCCGCATTTTAAGTCTAATTTCAAAGAAACTTCATCTTGATACAAACATACCTCACAATCATCGTATCTAATTCTTTTTTATTTTATTAATTTTAATCATAATATCACTATTTTAGCTAACAATTATTCACCATCTCATCACATTTCACCACTTAATTATATCGCATATCATTAAAAAATCTCACCTTATTATAAAACTCTATGGTATAATAGTATATTTAACTTAATTATATCTCATACATGATAATATCAGTATTAGGCAGGTATCGCAACATGAGCAACATGAGCTTTTACACAGGGCTTCTGAAAATTTTGGGCTCAAAATGTTTCCGGCATAGTATACGTGGAGCCTTATTTTTGAATTTTATTTTAATTATTTTTTATTAGCTTTCAATTCACTTCCAAATCCCAAATTAAAATCATTCTCTTCGGCTTCCCCGCAAGCCGCACTGCTCTATCAATCTACAATGACTCCATTAATTCCATTGTTCTCCTCCAACCTTTCAAATCTACTCTTCTCTATATATTTCGCTAGAATGGAAGCCCCAATTCATCATCTCAATTTGTGCTATATTAGATAATCAGTTCTCTTTCTTTTGTTCTGTTCATACTGAAAAGTGAAGATTTTATTGGAGTTGAGATCAATCTATCCCGCTTTCCTGCATCTTGTTCTTCAATTATGGGTTAGTTTTCTTTCAGAATTTTTTTCTGACATGTAGAACGAAATTGGTTGAATTGGAACAACTAAATTTGGGATTTGATTATTTAAACTTGTTTATGATAGGTTGTTTATTCACTACTGATGTTCACATGTATAACCCTAAGTTGGTTAGACTGATCTTATATTTTGTTAGATAGCTACTGTTAAAATTGGAAATTATTTTTCAATCCTAGCTTTCTAAAATACAAGTGGTAATCTATTTAATCAGATAATGACTAATTGTCTAAATAATTAGGTAATGAGTTCAAGTTAATTGTGAATTCTTGAGTTCACATAATCACATGCTGACTCTTAAATTTATATGTAAGCTATTTCGCTCAACTGCATCCTGTCATTGATTCTTATATTTAGCATGCTTCTTATTTTCAACTAGAATTTATATATAAGTTAATTGATATTGCGTACTAAATTTAAGTTAATTTTGAACTGATGTCAGAGGTCCCATTTGAAGTAGTAGTAGATAATAATCTTTTAAGTGATTGTCTTTTTTAGGTTAATAATTCGGCATTCTAAGTTCTACAATTTCAAACCTAGCTTATATTCATAAAATCTGTTAGTTTATTAATATGTTAATTATAAAGTTGCACGCTTATTAGATTTTTAACACATGCCTCCTTAAAAATGAAGCGGCCATATATAGCCAAGTTAAAAATATTATAAGAGATTGTACATAAAGATATAATTGAAAAAATCAGACGAAGGGACAAAATCGACAATGTCTATCCCAGAAGATGCGCGAAAATCAAACGCCTCCATCGATGCCGCGGCCAAGTTGCAAGCGGAGGTGCTCGCCAACTCAATCGTGCTCCCTATGGCATTACAAACGGCGATCGAGCTCGGCCTCCTCGACATCATCGCAGATGCCGGGAGCGATGCTTCTCTCACGGCTGCAGAAATGGCAGAAAAACTGTCGGCGGAGGGGAATCCGAAGGCCACAGAGATGGTGGAAAGGATTCTCCGCCTTCTCGTGACATTCTCAGTGGTGAGTTGCTCCATCATTGGAGGAGTCACGAGGAAGGTGTACGGATTAACGTTGGTGGGAAGATATCTGGTGAAAAATGATGACGGATTTTCACTGGCTCCTTTGTTGAGGCTGGTAACGGACAAATCTCTGTTGAGAAGCTGGTAAATTCATAAATCGTGATTACTTTATCCTTTGTATTCTCCACATTTGGATTTGGAAACTAAAAAACAAATCAATCCACAGGTACAAGCTAAAAGATTCGGTTCTAGACGGAGGCATTGCGTTCAACAAATGCTATGGGATGAACGCGTTCGAGTATCCGGCTTTCGATCCCAATTACAACGAGCTTTTCAATGCTACAATGCTCAATTGCACATCCATGATTATGAGCAAGATCCTCCACTCCTACAAAGGCTTCAAGGACATCAACCAGCTCGTGGATGTTGGCGGTGGTCTCGGCAACACCCTAAATTCCATCTTAACAATGTATCCTGAAATGAAGGCAATCAATTTTGACCTTCCTCATGTTATCAAGAACGCAATTCCTCATCCAAGGATTCAGTTCATTGGTGGCGACATGTTTGAAGGTGTTCCGAAATCAGAAGCTATTTTCATGAAGGTATAGACATATTCATGTAGAATTTGATATTTTGTATGTCTAATGGGGATTATTTTATGATCTCGTGTTTGTAGTGGGTTCTACATGATTGGAGCAACGAGTATTGTTTGAAGCTATTGAATAATTGTTACAAGGCTATTCCGAAAGACGGGAAGGTGATTGTAGTAGAATCGATATTGGCGGAGGTTCCAGAGACGAGCGATGAAGCGAAAGTGATATGCATGTCGGATTTAACGATGATGACTCAGAATCCAGGAGGGAAGGAGAGGACTAAAGCAGAGTTTATAGGGTTGGCCAAGGCAGCTGGTTTTGGTGGTATCAAATTTGAATGTCATATTTGTCATTTATGGGTCATGGAATTTTACAAGTAGAAATGTTGACCAATTCTCCACAAAAATAAAACAGGAAAAACTCAATCCCTGGTCTTTTTGCGTTAACACCAAGCCAAAATTTGATTTTAGTAGTCTAAAGAAATTTATAGATTAAATTGGAGACAAATAAATAGAGAAATAAAATGATAAAGAACAGTGAGCGTTCTCAAGAGAACATAGAAGAGACTTGTCTTATCACCTATATTGACACAACTACTTTGTAATAACTTGAATAGAAATGAAAAAGCTAACTGGCATGAAAACGATGTGGGGGTATCGTTTCATCTCGGACGCGCATCTAGATCGAGCACGTTCACCAGGGTGTCGATTGTGTTTGATTGTGTTTAAGAACTAGAATGATTAATGATAATGGCCCATGGGGGTGCGAGCCCGTACGGGTTTATCACCGATGCAAAAGAAGAGATAATCTCAACTTCTAAGTTGCAAAAAAAACAATATAATTGTAAATGAAAACAAGCAGGCTATATATAGCCAAAGGAAATCTTCCAAAATCCTAGTATGATTGCGCCTTATTCTAACTAATGGACCCTCTTAAGCATAAGAGAAAATCCAGAATAGAAAATGCATAAAACATGATAATGTTAATTAATAATAAAATAAGTAATAACTATATACTAAGTATTCATCTAAGGAGGACGTCATGGTCAGGGTCGGGGTTGTCTCACATTTACCTCGGATTGTCTGATTACAAGCCATGATTACATCACTAATCCAATAGTTTATTTATGGATAAAAACTAAATCCTTTCATGCTAATAAAAAATTCAAATGTATTATATTTTTGTGCTCGAATCGATGATATGTAGTCTAGATCTCTTCATCGATAGACATAATAATAACTGATTTTTTTTATTTGTCTCTATTATATCATGTAAGGTATCATGTTATTATCAAGTTAATCGAGACTTTAACTAAATAGATTATTTGAAGTATATGAACTTGAAAGAAATAATAGTAATGAATAGACAATTTTTTGGGGCTAATTTCAAATTTAAACCTATTATGGATAAATTGCATTCGTGTCAAAAAATGTCGATAAAGTATTGCTTTTTGTTACAGATGCAGTTTATCCACAAACTTGTCTAAATTTATAATTTACAATCCAAAAGCGGTCTATATTTCTAAATCGACCAACTTAATTAAAAAGGGAGAGAAATAAGATGATTTAAATAGTTTTATTTGGATAAGTTTTAAAAAAAGGAAATAAAATGGTTTAAGAGAAATCTAAAAAGAAAACAAGACACCAAACAAATAAAAAAAAATCTCCTCAAATTTTTTTGAAAGACCCCTTCCAATAAAAAGACAGATGTATTAAACTCTTTAACTATGCCAACATGCTTGTTATGACACTATTAAACTTAACATTACCAAAATCAACAACCGTTAACAACTTGAAACTGCGGTCATACCGAAAAGCCCCATTTTACCAACTCTTATACATTTTTTTGGTAGAATAAAGATTCACTTGGAATGAGCAATGATTTTATTTGTTTCCAGCTGAATGTATTCAATATAACTTGATTACAACCAACTTTAAGACTAATAAAACGATTCTGAGACCTTCTCTCCTTTTTTTTACCAATTTCATACCAATCTAACAACTTGTTCATTATATTTGACATTGAGGCATTAAAGCTTCATCTACCAACTCTATTGTGTTTATCAACTCACAAAAATGTACTTGTCAATAAATTATCCACTTTTCTCAAATTATCAAAAATACAATCTCTTTTAATTTTTGTGGAATTTTCTCAAACTTTTGAGGAATTGATTTTGATTGTTATCTTGGCTTTCTGAATGTGGTTGTGGTAGTTTCTAGGGGGCTCTTGAAGATCCTCACGATTAGGTCAACATTAGAGTTGTGACTTTTGAATATCCCTTCAAAAGAGGGCAATGTCAAGGTGATCCATTCAGTTCTTTCAATATTTATACTATTTCCGGTGACGCTTTCCTTAATCGTACCTTGCTCTTGACTCGCTCTTGATCACCTTAATTAATCTTAGTTGTGTTGTTGTAATTTCCGGGCTGGTTTCATCATTGTTTGTTAGCATTGTGGTGGCGTTGTTCTTTTGAACTCTCAATTTTCCTACATTTTAAGGTGAATAAATCAAATTCATTCTTTAAAAATATTAAACTATCTACATTTATATTTTATTTTCTCCCTTTCTTTTCTATCTCTTCATTAAGTTCATTTTCTCTTACCCTCAAAGATTCAACACTGGAGGAGTTTTTTAAAAACTATTTTAGCCAATTTTTATTAATTTTTTTTATTATTTATCGTATCTAAAATCCAGTCTATTCCCCTTAGAGGCACCTTCAGGCCATGAAGGAGCTTCAAGAGACGGTATTGGTAGGTGCCTTGAACGCTGGACACCCACCTCTCCTTCACGATCTCCTTGAATCTCGGGTGCCTCATCCACATGTTGAAGAACTTTAAGTAAGACTTATTGTTCTCCCCCGACCTGCAAAAAGAAAAAACTCCCAGCTTGTGGTCTAAGAAGTGCCACTCGTCCGGGAAATCAGCGGTGCAACCAAACTCAGAACTCAACTAGGCGGGGTTGACTAACACCCGGTCAAGCTTGCTCCAAACCGATCCATTGATCCAGGTAAATGGGGTGGAGCATGTGCTTGGTGCATCAACAAGTCCGTGGCGCCGACAAGCATCAACCATGTCGTTGCACTCATACATCGAGACCAGTTCCCCATTCACCCCTTTGCCCGCATTCAGGACCAAGAATCATCCAAGTAAGCTCGGGGGCCTCGATGAGATCATCAATGTGACTCCAAATGGGGCGACGTGCAACAACGCTATGGAGATCATAAAGAAAACCAATACCAAACTTGACACCGGACGCCCTGCACGTGGAATGACATCCGATGTGCTGAACAGACTCGTACACGACCACTAACTCAACAAAGTCATTGTCCTAAGTGACAAGGATATGACCCCGTGAGTCGAGATGAAAGCTTGACACAAACTTCCAACCCGGGCTTACGTTCAGCATAACGTTGTCAACACTGCGACCATTGAGTTTCGACTCCAAAATACGCAAAACGCTGACTCCTAGACTCCTAATGAACTTACGTAGGCCATTTTGTTTCCAAGCTTGACCAAGCCCTTGGACATTCCTCGATGCAATCTACATACAAAACCCTTGCCCTTGTTCCCACCTTTATTAGCGCGGAAACGAGTAAAAGGAACACCATAACCATCTTTTCTAGGCCACTTCTGATTGGACGCCAAGGCATGAACCATGACCCTCTCCTCATCAGCCTTCTTCTCGCGCACCGTAGCAACCTTCTTGCCCTTTGTCTTCACGGTCTTGGAAGGAATAATCCTCTCGGGAGAAGACTCGCCATCCTCACCGTTAGAACCAACATACGACGAGTCTGGGTCATTGTCCTTGTCTACATCGGAGCTGGAAAGAGCATCCTTCCCATCCCAAGAGATAGCCGAAAACTGATTAGTGGAGGTCTCCACCCCGCTACTACTAGCGCCCAAGACGCTACCCTTACAACCTTTCCCCTTTCCCATAGGAGTAAACTCACCCTCTTCCCGGTCAGTGCTAGTCCTAGAGAGGTCCTTCCGGTCATTACAATTGTTAGAAATAGAACAATCATCTAACACATTAATACAATCATTACAACCCAAATCAATAGCAACAACATTCGGGCTAACACTACCCCCAACCTAGAGTCTACGGGCGGCCTACTCGACGGGGACAAAGATCTCTGCACCTCTTTATCCGGGGAGGGAAGGCGCTTGCAGGAATCAGGAAGATCAGCCTTCGGGGCATTGCTAACACTTCAATCTCCGCAGCAACCTTGGGAGGGACAACCGTCGCGCCGGCGGGGACCAGCCCCTTGTTAGCCGTGGCTTTCAGGGCCACCGACCTCCCCCTAACATTCTTGGCCGCATCACTCTTTGCATTGAAGGTGCACCCTGCAAAATCATGGCCAAAAGAGAAGCACCTCGTGCAAAACAGTGGTTCATTCTCTATCAAGAAGGAACATGTGACACGTCCCCGTCATCGAATCGAAGGTCAACACTCTTCGTCACCAAAAGAGCAAAGTTAACCTCCACGAGAACCCGAGCGTATGCCCCCCAGACCCTTAATTCCATGACAAGATCCATGTAGAGAGGCTTTCCAATGTGTGAGGCCACACGACCAAGCACATCGGGTGTCCAAAAGGGTTTAGACAACCCCAATATACAAACCCAAAGCGGGACAGTGGCCACGTTCTTCATATTGAACGAGAATTTATCGGGAATAAGCATGAGAATCAAGGGTTTACCATGTATGCAGTAGGGTCCCTTCTTAAGGATGCTATCACGGTCCTCCTCGTCTGTGAACGTGAACACGAACCAGCCTTCATCGACGCGGTACTTGCATTTGACGCCCCAAGACCGGATAAGCTCATTAATGAAGAAATGACCCGGGTTGAAACCGACGAACTGTCTGAGGAGGGACCATCCCCACACCTTGTGCAATGGGAGGGTCTCATCCATGCGTATATCAACGACGTTGGAAGACGGCTTGGTGTAGGATCAACTTTCTACCCATACAGGCATTCATGATTATCTTTTTGTTCTGACCCGCCCAAGCATTCGACTGCGCAGGAACGACACCCTTAGAAGTAGGTAGGATAGGTTTTTTGACGGTCTTAGGTGTGGTATGAGGAGATTGGTTAGGCTTGGGAGTCATGGTGGTGGGAAGAGGAGGGAATTCGTAAGAAGAGGGGGCGGTGAAGTTGAGATTTATGCAGTAAGGGCGGGGCGACGGTGTAGGTTGGAGTTGGGATAGGGGTTAGAGGAGGAGGAAGGGGGAGGGAGGGTGTTGGGGGTAGGGAGAAGGCCAGACTTGTTCTTGGGAAGGGAGTGATCGGTTGGGCGAGACGAAGGGACGGGATTAGAAAGCGTGTGAGCGATAGGGGTATATGAAGGGTTAAGCGCATGTGGGGAAATGTGAACCATTTAGGGCTGGGGGAAGAGAATAGGAAGGGTTGATTGGAAGAGGAGAGGAAAATTTCGGTATAAAATGGAGAATCATGAATTTAACAGAAATTTTGACGGATTCCGAGCGTTGCTTTTGGTAAGAAAATAATAAAATTTGGGGTCATTTTGAATAATTTTTAATATAAAGGGTGGTTCCTGTTAAATTCGACATATAAAGGATGGTTCGAAATAAAAAAGCCTATTATTTATGAACATTAGTATCATATAATTGAATATTACAAGCTATTATATGAACTTGAGTTCTTATGACCGTAAAGTATTAAATTATGCTCATAGAGTGTGAATTTATGAACATAGAGTATTAACTATGAATTTAGAGTATGAATTTGTGAACCTACTAAATAAGAAGGGAAAAAGAAGATTTTGAATTATTTACAGAATTGTCACCTTGTCACTTCTCTTTTTTTGTAGGTTTAGGAATTCATATTTTGTTTTCATAAATACCCCCTCTTATTAAAAGAAGTTAAGAAGAAGAAGTGCAAAGGGCTTAAGTGTTTTGGGGATTTAGGGTTTTTTCTCTTACCCCTCAAAACTACAAAATTGCCATCTTTAATGGATTTTACATTCCTCCTCATCTTCTAATCTAAACCATTCATCTATTTAATCTTATGGTTCTCATAAGTTCTTATATCTCATTCTAACACAAATTCTCAATAGAAACCCCCCTACAAAAATATGTTTGATCCTCACATAACAAGTAGAACACATGCCAACAATATCAACACATGTCTGATCGTCAAAGAAATGAATATCATAATCATCGTAGAATCGATGAATTTGAAATCACCTGTGATGTTCACATATGCAACCACATTATTAAGGATCTTGATAGAGATGGGACATTCAAGAATTGTTCTGCGATTTGGGACAAGGATCACACGCATTTAGTAAATAGGATCACTACCTGTTCCAATCATTTCATCGAACGCTTTGTGTTCAACATTCAGTTCACTCACCATTACCAAGATCTAGTTGAAAAAACACATACGATCAAAATCAATTCTGAAAGTTGAACCTCATAATTGTCATCAATATCAAAATCAACTGTTTTAGTCTTAGTAACACTCTCATTAGCATCAATTCAACAAATAAATTCTGGAAATTGTGTCATATTGACTAGTGGTATAACAATGTTCATAATTTGCATGTCAATGTTCATAAATTGAAACATATTGTTCATAAATGTATATAACTACGTTAACAAGATAACAGAGAACAATGTTCATAACTGATTATCCATAAATAGATGTTGAATATTCAAAAAATATTACCAATAGAACCCAAACAGCTACATATAACTTCAACCAATATCTACAAATTTTTGACAAAAGCAACAATAATAACGACGATGATGAAAAAGACGATGACAACAATGACGACAACAACAACAACGGGGATAACAAGGACAACAACAAAAACTACAACGATGAAGACAACGACAATGACAAAAGTGTTGACAATGACAACAATGACAACGATGACAACAAGAACAACGACAATGACGACGACAACAACATGACAACAATGTAAACAACAACAACAACAACAAAAAAAACCACTAACAATGTTCTCTAATGTTTAAAAAAGGTCTTATTTGAAATAAGTCCATTATAATTAATAATGGACTTTTACCAAACAAATCCTTAGTCAGAGTGACCGAGTCATATAATATTAAAGGAAAGGTTTATAATTTCTGCCACATGTCTACCACATTGGATGTCACGTAGTAATAGTCTAAAAACAATGGTGTTAGAATTTGATATGTGTAAACAGCTCTTCAGAATTAATGAAAGGATGATATTTGTCCAAATCGATGAACTTGAAACATTGACTATTATTCATGTCGGTTTAGTATTATATAGATAGATTTAAATTTTAAAGTAAAAATGTTTAAGAAAAAATTGATAAGGTTAGCACAACGGAAGAAAAAAAGTAAAATAGAATATTCAATTTTTTTTGATTAAAGGCCAACAAAGAGAATCCTCCACAACCCGGAGGCAATCCCGCATTATCATGCTTGATAATGCTTACAAAGTTGAAAATAAAACTAAGGAGCAAAGGTTGCGAAACGCGCAACCTTTCTTGCAAAGCCCTAATTTGACTATCAGGTATATTACAAATGTTACATATATACAAAAGATAATTTACATCTATGTTATGAACTTCCTTCGATGCAAGAAGGTCTGCTGCCTTATTATTCTCTCTGTAACAATGGAAGATTTTAACATCTTCGAAGTGTCCGATTTCCATCTTTATCTCCTTTATTACTGTTTGAATGTTCCAGGGTACTTGCCAAATTTTTCTTATTTCATTTATAATTGATAGGTTATCCCCTTCTATAAGAATATTTTCAAGTTAATTTCCTTACCTGATTTTAAAGCTTCAAGTACAGCTATAGCTTCTGCTTGGATTGGAGAAGAAGCATGAATTTATTTATGATTAATTTTAACAACCTTTCCTGTGTTATTTCTAATAATGCTACCGATATAAGATTCTCCATTGGAATGGAATTAAGCATCAAAATTAATTTTATACCAATTTTCTGGAGGTATCTTCCAAGCTGAGATGTTTTTCCTTTTGTTTATGGGTTTTATTTGAATTATTTTTATTATTTAGTTATTTAATAGAGTTAAAGTTTTTTTGTAGATATCCATGAATTATATTGAATGAAGGCTATGTCAATAGGCAAAGCATTAGAATGATTATTAAAAAAATCATGTTTCTATCTCTTCATAATTCAAACCGTAAAAATATATTATGTCTATATTTTTGTTGTTGGTAAATAAATAAGTAAAATCATTTATAAAGTTATTAGTACAGTTGTAACTAATATTTTTACATGTTCGTTGTTCTAGTTTATTAATCATGCTTATAGTTATCGGGCACTCAAAAAGAAATGAGATGCAGTTTCTATTGGGCCATTACACGGAGTACAATAATTTGGGATCCTATTGAAATGTCTATTTAATCTTTCTGTGATTGGAAGACAGTCGGATAAAGTTTTCCAAAGAATTTTTTTTTATTTTTGGAGGTATGTTAAGCTTCCACATTTTATTGAAAATTCCAGCATTTGAACTGGTTGTATTAGTATTAGTTAATTCAATAGCACTCTTTGTACTAAAATCTCTAGAGCTAGATAATCTCCAAATTAGTTTATCTTCAATATCAATTGAAGAAATATAACTCTTAATTATTTCATTGATGAGACTTATAAGAAGGAGAGTAGCTAATTTAATTGGATCCCAATTTTTAGTATTAGTAATAAAATCTGAGACTTTTGTATTATTACTCACTCCGTTCCTTTTTGTTCTTCTTGCTTTTCTTTTCCGGCGTCCCAAAAAGATTTTCTTGTTTCTGAACACTTTCCTAATTTGAAACCGAATTAAAACCAAATCTACCCTCACTTTTTTTACATATTCCCAAAAATGCCCCCTTATAAATACCATCTAACTCACCTCACTCCTCACTCTCACTCATCTAAACCTAGAACATTCCTCCCTTCGCTCTCTCTTCGGTTCCGCCGTTTCCTCACATCACTTCCAAATCTCTCTCACATCTCCCCCGGTTCGTGCTTGATCCCTTTTCCTCCATGTCTCCATCTCACTCCTCCCTCCATCTTCGCTTCATTTTCTGTGTTGATCCCCTGTTTTTTTTGTTTTCAAGTCCCCTTTTGGCTGGATCTTGGCACTGGGTTTTTGAAATCGTTTTTTGTCGGCTTAGATTTGGTTTTTTACCAGGTTTTTTAACCAGATCTTGTTTGAGAGTCGGTTTTGATGTTGATTTGGATTGAAATCCCTATTTCGGAACTATGCCTCTGTTTTTGGGTTCGATTTTTGGCCTTTCTATGAAGGGACGGTTTCTTTGTCGACGCCCTTGGTGGATGATGACGGTGTTTAAACCCTGTTCTTGAGCTTGAAAGGCCCTTTAATCCCCCTCTGTTGTTCCCCTTTGATGTCCCATGTTTATGTGTTTGATTTTGACGGTAAAAAAAGCATGTCCCATTGCATGTTAGGATCCGTCCAATTTATGGATCTTTGGTGGGATTTTTGGTTTTCTGTGGGCTTTTATTGACTGTTTATGCCCACTTTTGCTTCGATTAGCTTCCCATTTGTCCGAACAGTGGTTTTCTAATGGATGTCCCCTTCCATTTGTTTTTCTATGTCAAATGAATAGATCGTAAGCTTGTATGTGACGTTTCTTGTTTATTTTGAGTTTGGGTATATACTGTATATCTGGATCCATTCTGTGAATGTGGAATGTTGTTACAATTTGCGAAAACAGGACTACACGTTGAGTTTCTGTGTGAACCTGATCTCTGCTTGCATGTGTTAGACTGTGATTGTGAACATGTTGTCAAATAATGCGAAACAAGATGGCACGTGGATTTTTTGTTGTTGTAAATGTCATCTCTGGTTGCATGTGTTGGATTGTGTTTATGAGCTTCTTGTGGAATTATGCGAAAACAAGATTGCATGTGGGTTTTATGTTGTGAATGTGATCTCTGGTTGCATGTGTTGGACTATGATTATGAACCGCTTGTGGAATTATGCGAAAACAGGATTGCATGTGGGTTTTATGTTGTGAATGTGATTCATGGTTGCATGTGTTGGATTGTGATTATGAACCACTTGGGGAATTATGCGAAAACAGGATTACATGTGGGTTTTATATTGTGAATGTCATCTATGGTTGCATGTGTTGGATTGTGATTATGAACCGCTTGTGGAATTATGCGAAAACAGGAATGCATGTGCGTTTGTTCTGTGAATTTTCTCTGTGGTTGCTTGTGTTGTACTGGATGTCCCCCATGACTGAATCAATCTATGGAGTCAACTCACTGAGTTGCATGATGGTTGATTACATGCCCCTTTTTCATGCCTTATTGTTGAACGCATGTCCATTTTCAGTCAATAATGTTGATAGCTCTATTTTAGTTGTCTCCTTTTCAGTCAATTATGCCTTCGATATCGAGTTGGTTGGTCAATTACATGTGTATCTGGACTGGATTGTTTTGGTTTGTAGTTGGATCCTAAAATGTAGATGTAACTGTACTTGTACAGTTTTTCGCATTAGTGTCCAGTTGCATGCATGTCCCTCATTTCTGTTTTGTTTTGTTTTGTTTTGTTTTGTTTTGTTTTGTTTTGTTTTGTTTTGTTTTGTTTTGTTTTGTGTGTAGTCATGGTTGCATATCAGTCAGGCTCCAACGACCCAGAGCTGGACAATGGCCTTCATTTATATGAAATTTGCACATGCATTCCGGGTGGTTCCATAGTCTCGGGAGACACGGTGGTTATAGGTTTAAGCATGCAGGGCCCGGAGGTTATTGTAATCTCAGATGATGAGGAAGAAGTGGAGTCCCCTCCCACGAGGAAGAGATCTGCGCCAGCCCCTGTGTCTGCTCCACCTCGGAAAAAAAATTGAAGTGTTTGACTTAGTCTCAACAAGTAGCAGTAACAGTGACACATTCACTGCTAAGCCCGCAGCTAAGTGCTACACTACTTAGATTACATATCATATTTCAAGTATTATGCAGCTAGTAGATTATGAAGTAAAATTTGCACAACTTATGTTTATGGATGGTTGACACTACTAGAAAACACCTGATTAGCGACGGATTTTTCCGTCGCCAATCAAGGGATAACTGTCGCTAATAATGGTTAGCGACGGAAAACTGTCGCTAACTCCCCGTCGTCACAGAAATGATCGCTAAAAGACTTTAGCGACGGAAAAATGAAACTGTCGCTAATTAGCAACGGTTTTTGCGACCAAATTCCGTTTCCAGATTTGAAGTTCGGAAACCGATTGTTGCGACGACTTTTGCGACCAAAGTTAGTCGCTAATATTGATCCGTGGGAAACCGAATTTGGCGACGGTTTTGGCGACCACATTCCGTCGCTAATATGCACCTCTGAACATCGATCTCTTGCAACCGGTTTTGCGACGAGTTTCCGTCGCTAATGCTGCGTCCATTAGCCCCCAAAACTAAGACGGATTTCTTTCGCAAATCCCGTCCCAATTTTCTTCCACACGTCCTCGATTATCGTTATAAAATATGGTTTAACATGTTCGTTGACGTTAATATTGCGACGGTTTTTGCATTTTCATTGAATTGAAAATTATTATAAAATAAATCATAAACAAAGATACAAATCATAAATTAAACTGAAATTGTTATTACAAAATCAAACATAACAAACATCATTCGTAAAAAACAAAAAACAAAGATACAAATAAAAAAAAACTAAGACTCGGGGGCGTCATCGTCGTCGTCGTCTCTCGTTTGTGAACGATGTCCTGGCGGAAGGGTCGGCATCATCTTGGCCACCTCATCTAGTAGGAAATGGGACATTCTCTCATGGAGATCAGAATGAAGTCGTTACTGTATTTGCTCATACACTTGCCCTTCCATTCCGCTCTTTCAATTGTCGCATTTGCGCTTGTATTTGCGTATACCACTGCGCTTGCACTTCTTGCATCTGGCGCTGAACATCATCTTGGCTCATCCGAGAGGACGAACCGGGGTGAGATGACCTGGTTCGACCCGCCCGGCCGTGTGATGTGTCGATCTATGCACCGGCCGCTGAACCGAGTCCGTACACCCGGTTCTTCTTGTTGACGCCCTCCATCTCCAGATAGATCTGCGTCTTGTCCACGTCAGCCATACTCGCATCTTGACCCTATCCAGTCGGTGGCTGGGACGAGGGACCAATCTTCTGGGAGAGCGCTTCCTAGAATAACCGATGAAAACATAGTATAGTTATGTACTAATAAATGTGTCATAATGTAATTATAATTTATGAAATACGTACCGTAATCTTCTCCGCCCTCGAGTCTACTGGGACAGGACTCTCCTTGTCCTTCCTCGACGTTTGTGTGTGGATATACAACTAGGGAGCCGTTGGAGCGCGACCGAGCTCCTTGGACTAACAAAAAACAATATGAATTATTAGTATGTCAAAAGATTAATAAATTTTATTATACGAATTGAAAAAATAAAGTTAAGAATCAAACCACGCTGTCATAATAATCCATGAAGGATCGGGAGCCTCCCGTGTGGCGCACCAATCTGGTGCCCTCACCCTCAGGCTCGCTCATGCGATTGGCATGAGCAGTGCATGACCTCTTCTTCTCTTCCTCCTAGTCCCAATGGGCCTTCCAATTGGCCCAAACATTAGAACTCACTGAGTGATGTGGTACCCAAGACGTCCTCATCTTGTGAATGATGTCCTTGTACCTATGAAACCAAAATAATTTGAAAATTACAAAGTAAGTTAATGAATTATTTCAAACTGTAGTGATCTACAACTTACCGGTTCCCCGCATGTCTCGTGAAGACCCAAAACATGTAGTCCTCGTCGTACTGCTCATCCCAGGTATACTCCTTCTGAAAAGCATAAAAGACATGCATGTTACACCTTTCATTTGTACATTAACGTATTTGTGAAGCTAATAGATAAACAATTACCTTGAAGTCCTGCCAGTAGTAATCTAGCTCTTCGGGCGATATAAAACGCCATGCTCTACTGGACAGGAAGAAAGATTTCTGGAAGATCTCTCGCATTGAACGGGATACTGGTCCGGATGGGAGGAGCATCAACCCGGTCGGGTCGGGCTGGACAGCTACTTTGTCATCGGCGTCCAACGGTGCCGGTGGAGTAGTAGTAGAGGGACCGGCCTCGGGAATTACTCCCAAGGACGTTGTCGTAGACCGTCAACGGGCACGGCCTCGACCACAGCCGCGCCCACGACCGGCACCTGTCTGGTCACTGCTAGATCCTTGTCCTCTCATTTCTTCAACCATATATATTAAAATAGAAACATTCAACCATAATTAATAACTTAATATATTATTATGTCAAGTGAACTACATCTAATAATTAAGTACAAAACACTAATGCATAATCTATATATAACAAACAGCCTATACATAGAACATCTACTTCAGTCAAGTTCGTCTTCCTCTTCATCTGCCCCTTCCCCTTCCCCTTCCCCTTCCTCTTCCTCGTCGTCAGATGATGAAAAGATAACATTTGGATCTTCGACGGGAGGAACGTGCAATGCACCTTCGTCAGCTTCTTCATTTTGTTCAACCAAATTTTTCGGATCTTCATCTGTTTCAATGATTAGGGGATTTTCTTCGATGTCGTCTTGGAAGGCCGAGATGAGTGTCGCTGGCATGTCAAGCTTTGACCTTGCCTTAACCTTGAATACTGCCCACCAATTTACTTTATCTCGTCTTTTTCTTGGATATGGCAAGTGCTGAACTTGGTCGACCTATTGTGCCAAGATGAACGATTCATACTTATTGTATCTTCGTCTATTATTGACTTCCACCAAGTTGTATCGCGTGTTAGTGTGTGTGCAACTATCCGTGGGGTCAAACCACTCATATTTGAATATGATGGTCTTCTTCATTGGTAGAGCTGGATACTCTAACTCGATTATGTCAGTCAACACTCCATAAAAGTCATTTTCACCCTCGACATATTGTGTTCCTCTTACGCAAACATCGATATTCATCGTAAGCTTGTCTTGATCGTATGCTCGAGTTAGGATAAGCTCTTTCACTTTCTCTTACAAGCTGGATGATCTATGGCGAACTGGATAAACTCTTTCACTTTCTCAGAAAATCCGGGAGTTAACAACCCCCTCGTGAGTCTCCGATACATCCAACCACGGTCTTGATTCATCTTTGTAGCGCATTTTATTAGATTATGATTCACATCTAATTGCATTTATTATTTTAGTAACACCTTCTCTAATTTATTTTATTGTGTCACATATGTTACATGTACACCGAGAATTAGGATTATGATTAATCCTAATTCTCGCTTCTTATATAATCCTAATCCACATATTCTCTAAATAGTTATATGTAATTCTAATTCCATGATTATATCCATATAATCCTAAATCCATAATTCTATATAATTCAAAATTCATAAAATATCTATATAATTTCCGACAAAATCGTATCTAACCCTAAATCCACAACTAAAGCAATATAATTATTACAACATTCTATATAATTCAATATAATCCTAAAAATTGTATATAATTCTATATAATTCCTAAAAAACCTATATAATTATTTAAAAATTCTAAAAATTCTAATAAATTGTATATAATTCTAAAAATATTCTAATAAACTGTATATAATTCCTAATAAATTGTACATAATTCTTAATAAACTGTATATAATTCTAAAAAAATTCTATATAATTCTGAAAATATTGTACATATTTCTAAAAAAATATATTTAATTCTAAAAATCTAATAAATTGTATATAATTCCTAATAAATTGTATATAATTCTAAAAATATTCTATATAATTCTAAAAAAATCTAGTAAATTTTATATAATTCCTAAATAATTATATACATTTTCTACTCCTACCTAAACAATTTATAAAAATAATATATCTAACAAATTAATACTAAAACAATTTCAACGACAAATTAATAAAAAAAATAAAACACATACTCTACTTGGGTGGCGGCGGCACTGGGAGGCACTGGGCGGCGGCGGCGGCGGCATTGGGCGGCGGCACTGGGCAGGCAGCTAGCAGTGAAAGCGCGGGCGGACGGGCGGGCGCTCAGCTGTGGTCGGCGGCAACGGGGCGCTCAGCTTCTGTCGGCAGCGGCATCACGAGGGGATGGCGGACTGAATTTCCACCGGCGGCGGTGTCTCGGCTGCAGCTAGGGTTGAACTCAACCGGAAACAAGAGGGAGACAAGGAAGACAAAGAAGAAACAAAGAGAAGAGGAGTGGGTTGCGCGGCGGGATTCGTTGGCGTACGTGACGAGGAAGACGAAGGAAAAAATAGAGGAAGACGAAGAACAATTTGGGGGCGGAGAGCGCGTTTATTTATAGAATAAAGAATTAGCGACGGAAATTCGTCGCTAATTCCGTCACAAAATAATCGATCGCCAAATTCAAATTTGGCCAAATAATCGCTAACGTGTATAGTCTTGGCGGGTCTTGGTGACACAATTGCCGCCAAAAGCATTAGCGACGGTTTTCCGTCGCAAATGTGGGTGGTCCTTGGGGGTATATATCCCGACCACTATAGCAACGGTTTCCCGTCGCTGATGTGGGCAGTTCTTGTGAATTGTTTTGGCGGTGTACATCCCGCCCCCATTAGCGACGGAAAACCGTCGCTAATGGTTTTTTACTATAGGGGTAAATCACTACTTATCTTGGCGACGGGAATCCTCGCTAATAGGGGGCGGATGTAAGAGTCAAGCCTTTAGAAACGGATATCTGTTGCTACATCCGTCACCAATGGCTTTTAGTTGGCGCCATCCACTACCGCCAAAAGTAGCGACGGGTTCCCGACGAAATTCCGTTGCTAACCAAGGGAGATGTGAAATTAGTGACGGGTAAATGGACCCATCGCTAAATCCATCACAAAGTTTAAGATTTAGTGACAGAATTAGAATCCGTCTCTAATGCCGTTACTAAATCGGCAATTTCTAGTAGTGTGAACTAGGTGATTTTTTGGGGCCTGGTTGGCCAAGTACTATGCATGCCTAACTATGACACTAGCATGTTTTTTGAAGTGTAATGTATGATGATGTTGTTTGTGAAGTGTTATTAATCTTATATGGTATGCTTTGATTGTATGACACTTCATATTATGTTGTATTGTTGTGTCTGTGTATGCAATGGGATAGATGATGAACAATGCATGTCCAGTCTGCCATAACATATTCAATACATTACCTATAAAAACAGTCATGTCTCCTTTCTCTTAGGTAGTTGTGATAACAAATTCATATATCCATGTATGTCCCTTATGCCATTAGGCAACAATGGAACAAATACTACTATATACATGTTCCCTAATCTGTTGTTATGACTACCTCCAATCCTTGGTGTCCCAAACTCTGCTTCTTTTTGTATATATTTTTATCCTAAGTGTCTATGACGAGTCTTTCATTGTATGAGACACGGATCTTGAGGTATGAGCACCCTAACTCTACCGAGACAAAACTTATCGACTTAAGCTAAGTATTGTTTCCTGGTGCTATTGGGGTGCAAAGCTCATGATTCGTAGTCAATGATGCTTGGAGACATTCTGAGACCATATTATCTAAAAAAAACTATTTTGGTTTTTGCAAAATACATTACCCTAATGAGACATGACATTCTTACATGCTTCATAACATCCAAAATACAACTGCTTACAATAACTTTGCCCAAAATATCAACTTCCACATTCCATATCTACATCTTTGTCCACAAAAAAAACTTACTTGGCCTATAAGATAATTTTAGAATAGAATATTTGCTTCACTTCTTTTCTATCATGATCTCATATTTATCATCTTGTGTCATTGCATATGCTTGCTGACTTTGTTCCCCTGCCATCTCGGTAGATGCTTGGTTAATAATCTGCATTGTTGCTTGTCCAATCTCTGTTGTCCCTGAAGTAGATGCTTGACTGTGTGCTTCCGTTGCTTGTTGTCCCCTTATTGTAGCATGACCCCCTGTTGTTGCTTGTCCCCTTTGAGTTGGTTGTGCATTCATACCTGAGTCATCATTGACTATGCTCCATGCATCCAAGACTGCTCGTCTAGGAGCTTTGACTCGGCTTGGCAAATTTCCCTGTCTTTCAAGTCGTGTTTTGTTTACATTAGGGACATCATATACATTTCCCCCTAGGACCTTCATAATTTCATTCATCACGTATTGTAATGTCATCCATACGTTGCTTAGTGTTTTTGGATCTAGCTCATAGTATGCTTCTAGTATAGCTTCTAGCATTTTCTCAACATCCTTTGGCATTTTTTTATGCATTAATGATTGAATGCTCCTAAAAAACCAAAATCCAAAATATCTAAATTAGGGCTATTCGATGGTTGTTGAACTAGAATGAATTTGAACTCATCTTGATTGTAGACTTGTTTCCATTTTCGATCATCTTGTGTGATGTGTGCCCTTGCATTGTCTTGTTGTATGTATATGATATGATGTTCTGCCCCCCATTCTTTGGCCACTTTGCTTTGATTGTTGGCATGATCTGGTCTATGAGCATTCTTCTTGTTTCATGCTTGTTTACTGACTCTACAACCTTGGTAATTATGGTCCCCTTCTCTCTATTCTTGGACTTTCTTTTTGCTGGCTCCTGATATGTGAATGAGAATATACCTATCTTTCCATCGAATGTGCACTCACCTAGATCATTATATCTAGGTCTAGCTACAACTGATGTGAACATAACCTTTGGAATGAATACTAGACCTAGCTGACCTGTAATGTCCCCTTTTAGATGATGCTAAGTAGACCCTTTGAGTCTTCTTCATAAGATTAAACCACTTCTCATCCAAAAGTACAAAATTGTACATTTGACAGTAAGTTTATTTCTGTTGGAGGTGTCTCCTTGTGACAAACCTAAAATCCATTGTAGACGTACCTTCTTGTTGATATCTGTTAAACCTGGATGCAAAGCATTGTTGTGGGGCCTTATCTACTTCCTTCTCACCCTTCTATGTACGGTGCTCTTTGATATGTTGAGTTTTGTAGCAAAATCCCTAATGCATGATCTTTCCTCCATTTGTAATGACATGATTGTCGTAGCATCAACTTGCACTTTCTTTCTGCTCAATTGTAAAATTGAGAGGCGAGATTGTATACCTTACCTGCCTCCTTTTGCCTTTGCGCTATGTTCCACAGTGTGCTTATACTTCTTCTTGAAATGTTGAACTGTTGTGCAACTTTCTTGATTGAACCGCGTTCGAGACAACCTCCATTTTCCCGTTGCAAAAGCCAAACAAGAATATGGAGTCTTTCATCTCTGTTGAGCCTGCGGTTCCTGGGCTGGTGATGATCATGTCCTGCCCCTTTCTTTGTTTCTGCATTGGCTTCATGGGGTTGATTGAGATCGAAAGGTATGTTACCCTCGATGTCCCCATCATCTTCAATGCCCATTCATCCTCCAGTGGAGGCAGAGCCACATTTAAGTCAAATTCTGAAGCCATTGGAATGGCAGGCGATGAAGCAGAATTGAATGCTCTGTTTTGTTCTTGTGTGTGGGAGTGAAATGGTGGAAACTTGAATGTCCCCTGTTATTGTATTTATAGTCCAGATTTTGGGTTTGTATTTTCCCTCCCTTTCAGATTTGGTAATAAGTTTAAATTTCATCTTGTAATTTGATTGGTTGTTTAATTTCCTAAACCAGCTTCCTATTGTTTCCCATTCTGTTCACACATATTTTTAAGTCCCCACCTTTTCTCTCTCTTCTGCATGAACTTGTACTTTTTCTTGGACATTAATCTTGCCTTAAAACCTGTGCATTGGATACAAATGAGAAGCATATATCAGGACAGAGGGAGTTATTTTATAATACGACAATGCGAGTTAAATCAAAGATGCGACTTGTAATAATACATACTTCCACTATGTAATGTTTATACAAATGTTAAGCCAACTTGATATATATTAAAGCCTACTTAGTCCCATAGTGTGACATAAGTGTATGTGAATATATATTCAAATCTTTTTAGAATGCATAACCAAGGTGTAAGACTTTTAAATGGTGAACATATTCTTGTATTAGTGTCAATATGATTTATGCATACAAGTATCTCTTCCCTTAAAACATTTTCTCTATATTTCCTTTTTGTTTCCTTCTTTGGATATCATCTTTCTTTGATAGAAGAAAGAAACACTATCTAAAGTTGATTGGATAATCAAAGACGTGACTTGTAATGATACACACTTCCACTATGTAATGTTTATACATATATGAAGCCAACTTGATATATATTAAGCCTACTTAGTCACATAGTCTGACATAAGTGTATGTGCATATATATTCAAATCTTTTTGAAATACATAACCAAGGTATAAGATTTTTAAAGACAATAGTGAATAAATTCTTGTATTAGTGTCAATGTGATTTATGCACACAAGTATCTCTTCCCTTACATGATTTTCTCTTTATTTCCTCCCTTTAGATATCATCTTTCTTTTATAGAAGAAAGAAACACTATCTAAGGTTAATTTATTTAATCATAACTCATAAAAGAGAAGTGTTTCAATAATTCTTTTCTACCTCATGACTTGATAAGTATAACACTTATTTAGAGAAATGCTATGTTATTATTAAGAAAGAATTACAATTTTATATTTCCGCCCTTTTGACAATTGAAAAACCTGTATTATGACAACAAACAATCGTCAAACTGTTTCCCTCCACATCTGAAAAAAATCCTATTTGTGTAGCATTTGAGGGGAAAAACAAAAAATGTGCATTAGTGCGTAGGTTGCTTAAGTTTCTCCAATATATTGAATAATGAACAAAATATGCAATAGAATTTTAAATTGATAATTTTTATTTTTATTTCTTACTTCATACAAATCACATTGAGATCATATTAAAAGCTAATTTTCTCTAATATATTTATTTATGGGTAAGTCAATTATATGATAACGACACCAGAGAACTACTCTAGAGCACAAGTACTAGTAGTAGAGTTGTTGTTGTTGTCTGCATCATCAAAAGAGTAGTAGCACGTATCAGAAGGTTGAGAAGGACCCATATTGACAACACTCTTCTCTTTCATCTTTGGTTCAGTATAGATCGGCAACTCAAACCCACCCACACCCACACATTTGTAGTTGTTCTTCATATTCTTGTTTTGATTCCTCCTCTTTCTTTCAAACAACTTGAAGACTCCCCATTCTTGATTTATGTCATTTGCGCCCTGTAACGAGTAGTGAAGAAATCATTATCATCTAATCACATATATGAGATCTCATAATCATTTATTGTATTAGATATTACATGGCTGGAATTTGGAAGTTGCAATTCATGCATAACCCAAGAGGTTCTTGACCATCCAAGGATGGCACTCTCCTTTTGGTAGAAAATCCACAATTTTCTAGTCCCTAAAATCCCACCACCAGAAGAAGACAAAATTTGTTTGACTTTCCCATTTGTCTTCCAAAACCCACATCTAGTTGCGGTCAAATGGATGGCCTTGCTTTCTAGTCCCCCTTCCCCTTTCCAGAAATAGTACCTCTTTTTCTCCCCATATCACCTACACAAATCCATCAATCACAAATAATGAACACAATATATGACATTTTTAATTTACAATAAATATTGTGATAATGGTAGTTGATGTAATATTACCAGGAAAAGATAGAGGATTGGACTTGAACACATCAAAATCGAGAATAACATTTGCATGCATTGGAAGAGACATGGCTTTACGCTTCAAGTAGTAAGACAAGAGTACTTCATCAGTGGGTATGAATCTGAAACCAACTGGCAATTTCATCATTTTATGTGCATCTCCGCCATTGTTGCCTATCAAGCTCTTCCTCTCCATGCTCTTCCTTCTCAGTCTCTCTTTATATCTACTAATAATTTGACACTATCAAACCAAACATCAAGGGTATTTATAGTGTCATAATTGGCTTTTTAGTGTGTACAAGAGTGAGAAGAATTCAAAAGAAAAGAAGGGAATACAAGCAAAATATCAACTTTTTCCTTTAAAACTGAAAATGGGTGGAAAATTAAGAAGAAAAGCAAGATATCATTCTCAACAATATAGATTCAGTGAATCACAAGAAAAGTTAAAAATGGTATATATTTCCTCTATTTATTTTTTACTTTTCTTGCACTATTGGTCTTTCTATAAACCATTGTATTTTATAATACAATATTAGGTCAATTATATTCAAGACCAATACTTTTTGCATGCAACCGTGTATTTTATTTGTAATTATCACTCATTCTTAATTAGGTTATAAACTGAAGAATCCACATTTCCTTATTAATTGTAGTTGATGTTCAAAATCTAAAATTTAATGGATAGTTTTACCAATCCAATTTTTGGGATTGAATTGAAAAAGAAATTAATCTGTTAAAATGGAATAAAATCTCATGTAAGAGGAAAGTAATAAATGATTTTAATTGGGCCCTAATATGAAAAAATGACATTTAACTAGTAAAAATGTATTTTTCTTTCCTTGTCTAGAATATTAGGAGTATCCCAAATTTTTGAGTTCGGTTATGGTATACCATTTTCTTGTTGTTTGATGTGCTTACGACAAGTCTACTGTAGCATTTTATCACAACACATCAAAGTTTATTATTTTTTACTATAATTTATAGTCAATTTAATCAAAGTAAAAGACATGAGAAGGTTGCTTGTGTTTACGAAGTTGTTGTATCACACTCAATTGTTTAGTCATTTCTCTACGAAACATGCAATTTAAAACAGAAAGGATAAATCCCAACTTTAAGAGATTCTCCTTTTTGTTTTAAATCTTTTTAATATTAGTAAATAAATTACCCCACTATATATTTTTAAATATTTACACTCAATATTATTACACTTAGTTTTCCTCATAAATCTTTGAACAAAAATTACATAATTTCCAAAAATTAAATTTCTCAATTGTTATGATTCATCATAAAAGGTTGTACGCACTACATATTTGTGTAATAGTTAAATTTTGTGAAGTGTTATGTTTCATATATTAAAGGAAATGTAATTTGTGTATTTAAAGACAAAAAAAACATGTAATACCAATTTTGCAAAATTTGTAAATTTATCAAAAATCTCAAATCCTTATTGGAGAACAAAAGATCAATTATTAGCGTCTGAGCGATTATGAAAGTGAAAAGTTCGACCGATTTTGTAACAAACTAACGAAGACTAAGAAATCCTCAAACCATGTCCTTGAATCATTAAGTCAACCAAACTATTATATTTGTTTTATCAAAAATTGACTTTACGTTTGTTATACAATAAGATTAAATTATATGTTCAATCTTTTCATTTAGCATAAATTCCATTTTGATTAATTTGTTATCGATTCATTCCACAAACTTTTTATATAAATATTATTTTTAGATAAAAATTTATAATTGGATCAGATCATTATGTAGAATAATGGTGACTCAAAAACTGAAGACGTTTCAGTGGGATATGTGGATTTCTTAATTTGTTACGATTTGAGGGAAAAATTACTATTATATTAAATACGAGTCGAAACACGAGTTAATATTCATCAAACAAAAAATACAAGTTGTTTCATTTAAGTAGGATATTTTATCAATTTATTAATTTCTAAATGCTCATTTCATTCATTTGACAATCTTTGTTATATAATCTATTGGTTAGAAAAATAAATATGAAAACGTTATATTATGTAAGGCGATTGGAAATTTGTTTACCAATAATTATATTATAATTTGAAATTAGAAATCAAAATAATTTAAGTAAAAGAAAATTTCAGGTTATGAGAATCCAGTGTCAAATCTATTTTCAGTATAGTCGAAAAATATAATTAAAATTGAATTGACAACTATTTCTTTACACATATTTCGTGAATTTGGTATACTTCACTTCTCATTCACCTTGATCTAGTTATTAAAGTATCAAATCATTTATGTCGTTATGAAATAATAATCCAAACGTTATTTCCGTTAGACTATCATTTTCATGTGAAAAACTACAATTATAAGAATTATAAACGGAAAGTTAAATCTAACAGTTTTCTATTTGAAATAGAATTCTTGTCATGTTACAATGATATCACAATCATTACATGTTTTGTAATATACATTGTTCGGTTGGTAACTTTCTACGGTTAAGTCCCTTGAAAAGTCCCTTCATTGGTTCTCTTAGTTTTGATGATAATAAACACTTTATTACTAATATCTTGTTGCGGTTATAGTATTTGTAGGCTCTTTAAGGATACAAAGAAAATCAACTACTTTCAAAAAAACAAAGTGAATCGCGTTGGCACAGGGAAGAGACCCGGGAACATGCAAAGGAACTAGCTCAGTACAATGAATTGAATACCAAGTGTTGAAGGGACATGTGGACAAATTGAATGGATATGATGTGGCTAATGGCGTCACGCAAAATCAAAGAAAATATGAATCACCTTAAAACAATAGTAATTAGGTATAATTAGAGTCCATAGGAAAAGCTTCTAATCAATTGCATTTCTAGTTCGTTTGATTGGTTTTGATTACAAGAAAACCAAGGAAACAAAGATTGATTTGGGTAACTTATTGTTAGTTTGAGCTTGCTCAGAGTAATTGTTTTTTTTGTTTTGATGATGATAAACACTTCATTTGATCTATCTTGTATTTTCTAAGCATTACAGGAGTAGCTTAAGAAGCCAAGAGAGTTGCTTTGACCAAGAGAACAAGCTAGAGACTAGCTTTAAGCCTTGCAAAGATAAAGGACATAGCAATGGCAGTCTCAACCAACTCAAAGATAAAGAATCATAATTCTGAAGTGAAGATGTGAAGAAGAGTTGAAGACTAAGACTAGCGGAGTGACTAGGAGAGTTGATGCCAGCTAGTGTTCCCATTGCTTCAACATTAGAAGATTTGCAGTGAAGGAAAACTGCCCAGGTGGCTTAGGCTGCACCAGCGTGTAGAGTATTTGTGTCAGATGATAGGAAAGACGTGAAGCTCAGGATAGGAGAATGTGTTTCTACCTATGGAGAGTGAGGAGCGTGGATCGCCAACATGGACAAGTTGAAGTGGAGTGGTGTGGAAGCGGATCGCCAACAAGGTAGAAGTTTGTTACAAGTTTGTTTCTCAAGAAAAAGGAGAAATTTGTGGAGGAGTTATCCGGAGAATAGTCACACGGATTGCCAAGCTGGCAATCTCCTTGATTACAATATTGTGTAGAGTTTTCTAACTTGGGGAAGAATTTTAGAATTTCTATAAATAGGTGTAATAGTTGTATTCATTCACACGAGCTTGGGAAAACTCGAGAGGGAGAGAAAGTCTAGCTAGCACAAATACAACAGGATCGTGAAAGCCTGGGAGTTAGTAGGGTGAGTGTTTTGGAGGGATACAAGAGACTGAAAGCTGGGAGGTTAGTAGGATTGAGTGTTTGGGGCATAGCTGGTGATCTCTGAGGGAGCGAGTGTCGTCTTTACAACTTGAGAGCGCAAACGTTGTACGTGAGTTGAACGCGAGTGTAGTGAGCTGAGAGTTATAAGGCCTTGTAATTCTTTGTTCATTATATTCAATATATTGGTGAGTTTCATCCCGGACATGTATTATTGCCAAGGGTTCCCACCTTAACAAAGTCTCTCTGTGCATACTGAGCTGAATCTTTCATCTAACAATCTAAGGTTCATATTGCGGTTCTCCCTTGTTATTCCGCAATTATAGAATACTCGCTTTCTAGCGTGCAGTGCTTACTCAAAGGGAAAAGACTCTCTTAAAGTGTTTTAAACTTCCACATTTCTTAAACACTGAACCTAGTCAATCAAGCTACTCTTCTCTAAGAATTAGTCGATTCTATGGTACTCTATAAAGGTTTTCAATAAGCGATTCACTCAGAACTATACTTGCTTTTTTGAGAGCTAGTCTCTGAATACTAGCTTTGTATCTTTTATTCATTGATTATAGAGTAAGTGTAACATTCAAATACATATCTTATTACACTAGCTTTTTATCTCGATCCTACCACGCGTCAAACCCACGCTTATTGAGGAAAGATGTCTCATTTAACAACTATCCACCTACGAAAGTAAGGTTGATCCTCATACTTTATAATCAAGTATGTGAACCCTATTATTATCATTAGCTCGATCAAAGAAAACTATCTTCTCGACCAATTCTGATAGTACTTATTACTCACTGAATCTCAAGACCCTAAATAGTCTAAAAAGAAATGACATTTGAACAAGGACTTATCTCTCGCTCAGGATGAACACTCCCAATCTGCTTATGAGCAAAAGTGTTTCCTATTAGATAATCAACCAAACTCGGAAATGATAAATTTTGCAACATATATTCAATCGATATAGTTAGATGACCAGCATAGAAATAAAAAATGGAATCAAACATCAATAAACCAAGACCGATAGATTAACCAAGATAGGATTTATATACGAGAATAAAACACTTACAACATAACCACATAGACTAC